>NW_022107432.1:3849389-3864918 GCF_000313985.2 Echinops telfairi | reverse complement strand
CTTCCCAAGTTCAGATGGGGAGAAGGGAGAAAGGCTTCTTGCGCTAACTCTAGAAATGTAAAGGTTAGCTTTTCAAACCCAGTGTGCAGCACCACAGAAGCCAAGGCTGGTGAACTGCTTCCGCGAAGATTGTAACCAGAAACCTCTAGTGGGCAGTTTTACTCAGTAACACATGGAGTTGACAGGAGGTCAAAACAACGTGGCCTTAACCAAGAACAGTTTGAACCAAGCAGATTGACCTTTTATTCCTTGATACAATTGGGTGTGTTTGAGCCACTAACCTTAAGTTTCACAGTTGAATATAACCTGCTTGTAAATTCTAAGGATCTGTATAATATTATAAGACTCCATTATTATTTAATACTCTAAAAAAGTGAATTATAGAGAATACGTAGCATTGTTACATAGCATGACAGTGTAATTCTACATTATTACAGAAAGCAAACCTCCTGTCTCTAAGCTAATATTGACTCATAAAGACCCCCTTATCGGCTTTATAAGACTGTAAATCCTATGGAAGCAGAGCTTAATCTTATCCCGTGGAGTGGCTCATTTGTTTTAACTGCTAATCTTGTGGTTGGACACCTAATTCATAACCCACATACTGTACACACACACACACACACATATATATATACATACATATATACATACAAATGCACACATACATATATATCTATAAACACATTGCACATATATGTAATAAAATTAGAATCAGACTAGGAATAAAGGAACCTAACCTTTGGAACAAAAATTAAGCTCCCTTTCCTCTCAAAATTCACACACAAACTTTACATTAATAAAGGATAACATTGCTTGTGGTTAATGGAATAACTTCACATGTCACACATTAACTTGCTACAGAATCACAATGCCATACGAGGATTAATATGTTAAACTATGCTTTTCAAAAGTATGTGCCCAAAGCATAAAAATCATGAATAATTTTCCCATTTAACACTGAATAATTCTATTGGCACAATATTCATTTAACACTGGGATGAACTTGCAGACCTTCTTAAAAACTTTTTCCTGTCCCCAACTGCTCAATGGACAGACTCTATCACCACAATATGAAAGAGATGCCTTTAAGTTTAATTAATTTGGTAATCTTGATTTTGTAAACAAAATCACAATGATGACATTAGACCCTGTAGCCCTGGATGTTTCACAATATTTCCCAATTAGCATTCTAAATTGTGCAATATTAATAGATTGCATGCTTGACCTTTGTAATGTGCTTTATTATTTTCTTCTGCTTTCCCATTGCCATGCCTCATGAGTTCCTATTTTACAGAGCAGCTTACATTAAGCTGTGTTTTCAATGCAATATAATGCTTGGTAGGGGATCTATGTTAATTTAAGAGTTTCTTGGGCAGTCACCCTAGTGAGAAGATTTAGCATTTGCACCAACTAAACCAAACTGAGTAGAAACGATACCTTTACAAAGTCACAACTTTCAGAAGTTTTTCTGAAAGGGTGCTATGACCTGAATGCCAGATACATTTTGTATTATTTCCAAATAGAAAAGGTAAGTATGACTTTAGCTTCATCTTCATATGAATATTAAAACCGTATTTCTCTATAAAAATAAATTATTGTAACATGGAGCTGGGGGTTGGGGTGGAGCACACTAATTGATCATGTAATCTTCTGAGATACAACATAGTCTAAATTAAGATAATTCAATATCTTGGGTTCATTCAGAGTAATTACCTTTTTGAATTATTAGGGAAATAGGACCTCATGATAAATATGGAGCTGATATGCAGATAGCTTAAAGGGATATTTTAATGCTAGTTGTATCCTCACCAGTATAAAAACAACATTGTGTTCTTTCTAGTCTCTTTCTACCCATACTAAATAAGTCACGCTTCAGCACACAGAACATTTGTGCACAGACCAAAAGTGTCTTTTTTCTTTTATCATATTTTGTGATTGTCCTTTGTCTTTATGTAGATGCCATTTTTACATAACTTAAAATGCTGGAAACCTAATCTAAGTGACTAGGCCTTTCACTTCCAGGAAGTGTAATAAAGAACATTATTACAAGTAAGATACACTTTTCAGTCAGCAAACTTTGTCAATTTGTGGTTCTAGAATGAGAAAGAATACAATGTGTGCAAGGGCAGGAACGTGACCTCTGCGGTCCGTAGATATTGTGCCTGCTTGCAGTTGTAGTTTCTTGGTGTTTTAATGAGTTTCATGGATGGAATTATTCAAAAGTTACTTTTTAAATTCAAATTCATGCAAAAACGAATGTATCATGGGAAGCAGAGACAAATCCTTCACAAGAACTATATAATGTTACCAAATACAATGGAGATTTGAGGGTATAACTTTCAACATGAATAAGAAAAATAGGTCACATGAAAAACAGAAAATGATGATTTCAACTTGCGTGGATCCACATGCAATGCTCAATCAAGAGTTCAAAGGACTCAATGCATTGAGTAAAATAGCTGCAAAGATGTTATTTTGAAAACTATCTCACATTCTCATCTGCATATGAAAGTTGGAAACTGAACCAGGCAGACCAGAGAATAGTCTATGCACTTGCATTATGGTGCTGGTGAGGGATATTGAAAATAACTTCGGTTGCCACCAGGACAAAAAAAAAAAATCTGTCTTGGAATAAGGACAGTCAGGCTAGAAAGAAGGAAGTATGGCCAGACTTCATCTGTTTGTGTCTGTTAGCAGGAGAGCCCAGTCCCTGGAAAGCACTTCGTAGTCAATACGAAGTAGAGGGACGGCGGAAAAGAAGAGACTCAAAAGGGATGAACTGACACCGTGTCTATACCAGCGGACTCAGGCCTGGGGACAATTGTGAGAATGGCTCGGGGGTCCGTCTGCTATGCGGAGGTTTGCTGTGAGTGTAAATTGACTTGATGGCTCCTAACAACAAGACAAACTGTGGAAACACTTTTTTCTTTCTATGATATTTGATACAAATATTGTGTGAAAGTAAGTAGCTAGAAAACAATATTTTGAACTCAAGCTTATAATCCCTTTTGAATAGAAACCCAAATACTCTTAGGATTCACGGAGTGAGATTTAGTCAATACATTTTGCCCTTTCTGACATGATACCTTCTAGCCTCTGCCTATACTTCCCACACCAGTTGGCATCAGCTCACTGGCAGTGAGGGAGTCTGTGTCTGTTACAGAGTGAAGGTTGGGTGTATTCTTAGTTGGTGTAATCCTACTGGAAGATGTGACTTAAGGCACTGTCCTTTGTTTTGTTTGTTTGTTTGTTTGTTTGTGTTGACAGGTATCATCTGATGAAGACAGAAAACTCCATCTGTACCAAAGCCATTCCTAGGTGTATAAAATCCATCTCAGAAGCAGGAACAGAGAGAGAAATCTTAGGACCATTGGAAGATCTCTGTCTGAAGTGGCCAGGTGGAGAGTAGAGGCACCAGAGGCTTCAGCACAGGGACCATGGGACAGAGCAAAGGAGTCAGGTGAGGATTATGGGCTGCAAGGGAGAGCAGCAGGGAGACGTCCTGCCCTACGGAAGCAAAGGCCAACAGACCAAATGGCTGAAAAGCTAAAGATCAGAGAGAGACTGCTACTGCTGAGAAGAAGCTCTGATGTGGCCAATGACTAAATCTTTACTGTTTATTGATCGTGACTTGTGGCAATGCATTCGCTTCCCTAAGAATACCCCTTAATTGTGAGCTTTGCCTGAGTTCTGTGTGGCCATCACAGTGAATTGTGGTACTCGGCATAAATGTAGAGTGCCACGGAAGGAAATGTTGGTGTCAGAATAGGTACAGACAGGAGAGTACAGGCATTTCTGACATCCTTCTTAAAAAATCAATTAATTAAATAAACAGAGGAATTGAGCTGTTTTGAATTCCATTCACCAATGTTTTGAAATTATGTACTTAAGATGAATTTACAGGTAAATAAATGAACACTGTTTACTTATCAATTCATAAGCTGAATTGAGAAATCAAGGAAGATACAAATGAGAGGACAACATATTTTTTAAATTAAATTTCTTTGGTCTTCAGTTGATTTAAAAATAACTCTGATTTCTATTATTTTAATCTAGTGACTTTATTATGAAAGTGAAGATCGGAGCTCAGTTCTAAAGGTGGTGGGATGTTTGTCACCGAATGACAAGTTCTCAGAAGGCGAGAAGAGTGTCTTCAACATGGAGTTGACAGATTTAGAAAGTGGATCACCTCAGTGAAGGCTATCTGTCAAGGTCACTCCTCCTAACAGTAACATGAGCTTCTCATATGGTGTCCTAGTCCCACTAGTAAAGAAGGGACCTACTGAATAAGGGAACTAAAGCAATTGCTTGCTGAAAACTCCTTCAGTGGTTCTAATTTGGTGCCTATGTTGAGAATCACTATGCTTAATCATTATTTACAAACCACAATTTACATAATATATAAAATTACATTAATGGTGCTACTACTATTCCAAAAAATCCAGAGGCGTATGCTACCCACACTAACCCGTTAACTGTTGTTTCATTATTGCCATACAATTCTCTAACTTCTGTGTCCAATGCCTGTCACCGCTCCAATATTCTTACTTCACAGGGAAGGTTGTGCCAACCTCATGGATTTCCTCATTTTCAGGCCACAAGAAAATAAAGGCAAATATGAAAATAATGTTTTTGTGAAAACTATTGACCAATGTGTGAAAACTACATCTCAAAAATACTGGATAGTGTTATGATGCATCTCAATTTAATGTTGTGTAGAATGTAAAGTCTGGTAGATTGGATAGGAAATTGAACTATATGTGTTTCAGAAAAATCTAAGTGTATGCTCCCTGGACAAGCCACTTAACTTCTTTGGGCTTTGGGTTTATAATTTGTAAAATTAATGGTTTGACTCAGTGGACAACATACTTTTAAAGAATGTGCAAGATTTAGTATATATATTTATTTTTGCAGGAACAAAGATTTGGATACATAGTTATAATCTACTTAGTTTTCTAACGATTTCTATTAGAGACATATATTTTTAATAAGAATTTTGTAAAAATATTTTTAAATATTATAGATGTGTATCCTATACTTTCCATTTGGAGAGACTTCTTAAATAAATTAGGATTTAATGCAAATTTACAACCTATAATTGATAGTACACTTGTGAACATTTTAGAATACTGAAACTAGTTTTAGAGAGGAAATAAATGTGTCTTGCTTTCAGCTCACTTGCAGAAATAATCAATAGCCTCTTTAGGGTCATGAAGCAGAAACAACAAAACTTCCATGAATTTTAATGAAGATTCAGCTTGCCTAATAGATACAGGACATCTTCTAAATACTACACATTTCTTAGAAACAGCAGCTATTTCTTTTAGTGGACAATTAAAATAGACTATTACTTTAGATAATAATTAAAAGACTAAATAGGCATTTAGTTTTTGCACTAGGATAACTACTTTACAAATTTTAAATTTATTTCTTATTTACCAAAATGATCAAACAAAAAAGTATTAGATGTTTTTTTCTCATTTCAAATGTATTGGATTTGTATCATAATTTACATGTTTTATCAAGTGTAGAAAAATATATTAAGTGATAAAGGATAAAATGCATCATTAAATACCAAACATAAAAGAATAATTTTAAAAGGATGTTGTGGATGACCTTGTTCTCCACCAAATTCATTTTGTTCAATATAAGAAACTATTAGTTTCATTTTTACCAATATTTACAGGATCTATAATTCAAGCACATTATTCAGTTGCCTCTTCATTAGTTGCTAAAGAAAAATAAATTTTAACAAAAGTGATGTGATACGAACTTCACTTCCTCGGCTATGTCCCCTGTAGCTCTAAAATTATATATAATGTACCGATTCATAAATTCTAATTCTAAAATCTTTCCTATATAGACAAAGGTGATAAGAATGTAGCATAATTTCAATGACTATGTTATTTTTTTAAAACCTGAGTATGATCAATGTTTACAGCAGAAAAAAAAGTACTCTCATTTTTAAGTCAAGATTTTTGTTTTTCATTGCTACAATAGTAGACTGCCAGCATATTTTAAGTCTTTAATAACACAAATATTTTAACATTTTAAACACTTTAGTTATGAAATGGTACTTTTGAATTGTCTACATCTCCAGTTTAATTATGGTACAAAGTTATCTGACAAAACAAGTTATTCTTCAGAATAAAAATTTAAATCACTATATGCCTTTTTAGAAGTTTTACCAGTTATCAATTATTTTACAATACTGATATATGAATTTTAGCATTTGAGATAGTTGAATTTATTATTTTTATTTCAAGTTGACCACATTAATACTTAAATTGCTTTTAACATTGCTAACATCATTTGTCACCACTCATCAGTCAGTTTCCAATACTCTAATGTCTTGTGTTTTGCTGTGATACTTGAAGGAATGCCACCAGTTTTTCAAATTGCAGCAGAGTCACCCACAGCAGACAGCTGGTAATAGAGTTTTGAGACAGAGATATACTAGGAAAGAAGGCCTGATAATCTACTTCTAAACAGTTGGCCAATCTAACATCTTTCAATTGCAGCAGGGCGTATTGAAGAATGAGGATATCAGAACACATTATTGCATTCCTGAAAAACCATGGTGTAAGCAGTAGACAAATAGACATAATGGACAAATAGACATGTAGTTGGAACCGAGCTGCTCCCACAGAATCAGTGGATGCTGAGGGTTTAAAATGAGGAGAGGTGTGTGTCAGGGTTACATTCTTTTTTTTTTTTTTTAAACATTTTATTAGGGGCTCATACAACTCTTATCACAATCCATACACACATCAATTGTGTAAAGCGCATTTGTACTTCATTCTCAAAACATTTTCTCTCCACTTAAACCCCTGACATTAGGTCCTCATTTCTTACATCATACTTATTTAGTCTTTATAATGTGCAATACTCCCAGAAGCTGGACCACATGAAGGAAAATGCTGCAGCAGGATTGGAGGAAGATTAATTAACAGCCAGAACTATGAAGATAAAACAACTTTGCTTGCCGAAAGAGAACTTGAAACAATTACCGATGAAGGTCAAAGACTATAAAGTTCAGTGTGGACTACACAAAACAAAAAATAAAATGTCGCAAGTGGACCAATAAGCCAGTTTGAGAAAAGATTGAAGTTATCAAGGGTTTCATTATACTTGTATCCACATTAGTCAAGAAATTAAATTGCATACTACATCTGCTGCAAAAGGACTCTTTAAAAAAACAACAAAGATGTCACTTTGTGGACAAAGTTGCACCTGACCCAAGTCACAGTATCTTCATTTCCCTCATACGCATGGGAAAGCTAGAGAATATATAAGGAAGAAGAAATAGAATTGATGACATGGAATTATAATGTTGGTAAAAAAATATTCCACATACAGGGAATTACCAGAAGAATGAATAAAATCGCCTTGGAGGTAGAGCTGACTGCTCCTTAGATGTGAGGACGGGAAGCCTTCATGCTGTAAGGAAGGATCAGTCCCTAGAGAGAGACTTCGAGCTGGATATGTTAGTCTGGGTAGATGAGAGAGCAAATCCACAAAAACTCACGTGTATAGAAGAGAGAGTTTGATATAAAGGGTAAGTGTAAATTCATAAAGTATCCCGGTCCAGTGCTGTCCAAGCCCAAAAGTCCAACATTGTGGGATATAAAAAGGCTGTTCCCCAGCTCATCTCCCCCAAATATATGTCAGTCCCAGGACACTGCTTGCAACTAATGGTAAATGATTGTCAAGCTACTCTCCCTGAAAGCATCAGCCATCCAGAGCCATCAGACGACTGTCTGGGCCACTGTAGGTGGGACTCACACCCTTCTGATAAGGATGGTAAATGCTTCCATCCAGAGCAGGAGAAGTAGTCAAACATGCTCAGTGATATCCAAAGTTAGGCTGCCATCCTGAATTTAGGATCCAACCATCTTGTCACATGTTTACCCCCAATCCCTCCCCTACCTATTCCTTGTACACCCCTAGATCATCCCCCTCCCATTACTGTATTACCTATAGTACAACCGCTTCCTGTGATGTATGTCTTTATCTGTACTTATGGGGGGTTGCATGCCCCCAAAAGATATATAAGCCTTGGTTAGAAATAAATCACTCTCTCTCTTTTCTTCCCTCTCCTCCTCCCATGCTGTGCATGGACCTGGCTGGTGAGATCATGGCCATCCAGGAGGTGAACATGCTACCATGAAATGTGTCTGACTCTTTTATTTTACCTTCTCTTCTATTTTTCTTATTCTTTATGACATCCCGTGATATAGTTGTGAGGGGCTCATTTCCCCCCGACAACATTAACCCATATGGCCCACCCCAACCTACAAAGTCCTCCTCAATCTCACAAAACACATGCAATGACACTGACTACAGGAGGAAAGCTGAATCAATGAACGTGGCAGGGGTCTCCATGCGGCTGCTCCAGCACCCAGGGCAGCATCGTAGGTTCATGTGGCTTCTCCTCAGGGATGTTTTACAGGAAGTGAGCCTTGACAGCTGAAGCAGGGAACTGGCTAAGGCAGTGCACCATGGTCTGACCAACAGAGAACAAGAGACCTGAGAACCAGAAAAGCGAGGCTCGCCAAGCCATTTATCTCTCCGCCCTTCAATTAATCCCACATGTGTTTATCAGCCAAGTTGTCACAAAATAAGTATCTCACTTGATAATGTCAAGGGTCAAGTTCAGTGAAAAAAATAAGGCCCTTAGTCATATGGATTAGCACAGTGACTATAGCAATGAAAAACAGCAATGATAGGCAGTGTTTAATTTTTCTTCTATGTGGTGTTTTTATGAGTCAGAATGAAAACAAAATTATTTGTGATAGTTTCCCTTATATAATTGTTTCTGGTTAATACTTTAAAAATTAAGTTTATATTTTTTGTGCTTTCTGTATGATCAATTTCTACTTTTATTGTTTATAGTTTATATTATTTTTCTTTCTCATCTCTTTAGTTACCCCAGTTCTGTGTTTTTGAGATAAATGCTACATTTACTTGCTCGATATACTTGATAGTGTCATATTTTGTTGTTACCTGCCTTCTAGAGGATTCTGGCTCTGAATGAAACTATGCAGAACAGAGTTCGACATTGCCGGGTTCGGCCATTCTGACAATTGTTGTGGTTGAGCCCCTTGCTACAGTCATTGCCAATCTATCTCCTTGAGGGGCTTCCTGTTTTTTGCTGACTCTCTACCAAGCATGATGTACTTTTTCAGGAAATGGTCTATCCTGATAGTATGTCCAAAATATGTCTAAATTCTAAGGATCACATTGGCTCTACTTCTTCGGAGACAGATTTGTTTGGTATCCTGACAGTCTATGGTACTTTCCATACCTTCACCAACAACATAATTCATTTGCATCACTTTTTCTGATGTCTTTCTTTTTCATTGTCCAGCTTGCACGGGCATATAAACGTATTAAACATACCATGGCTTGCATCAGGTGAAACTTACTACTAAAAGTGGCATACATGCTTGTTAATATTTTAAAGAAGTTGTGCACAGAATATTTGCCCAATGTAACCCTTCTCTTGTATTCTTAACTGCTGTTTCCATGTGCATTGATTATGGAATCAAGTAAAATTAAATACTTGATATCTTCAATTTTCCATCCGTTGATCATGGTTTTGTCTACGGGTTTACTTGGGAAAATGTCTGTTCTCTTCATATTAGATTGTGATTTACACTGAAGACTGCAGTCCTTGATCTGTATCAGCATGTGCTTTAAGTCACTTTTGCCTTCAGCCAGCAAAGTTGGGTCACGTACATATAGCAGGTTGTTAATAAGCCTTCCTCCAATCTTAATCTTGAGTTCTTATGTATATAATACAGTTTCTCAAATTATTTGCTCAGGATACAGATAAATATGCTGAAAGGATTAAACTCTGAGACACACCTTTCTTGATTGTAAATCACACACTATTTATTTGTTCAGATCCAAAGACCGTCCCTTGGTTTCTATACAAGTTTAACAGGTGCACAATAAAGTGTTGTGGAATTTCATTCTTTCACAATATGATCCATAGGTTGTTATTATCCACATAGTCCAATTCCTTTTCATAGTTAATACAGTTAATAAAACACATGTAAGCATCTTTCTGGTATTTTCTGATTTGAGGCAAGATCCATTTGACAACTGCAATGACACCTCTAATTCTATTTCCTCTTATGAATCTGACTTGGGTTTCTGACAGCTCTGAGTCAATAAACTTCTACAATCATTTTTTAATGATCTTCAGATAAATTTACTTGGTGATATTAATCATTTTTCTGGATAATTCCCGAGATTTTGTTGCATCCTTTTGTTTTTTTTTTGAATGACCATAATTATGAAACTCTTGAAGTCGCATGCCAGGTAGATATCGTCCAAATTCCTTGCCACAAGAGTGAGTGTTCTCAATATTTCAGCAGCTTATTGAAACATTTAACTTGGCACTCTGTCATTCTTGGCCTTGTTTTTTTTTGTCATGCCCTTCAGTATAGCTTTTATTTATTCCTTCAATACCAGTATTAGTGATCATAGGCTACTTCTTGCAATAGTAAAATATCAACCAATACCTTTGCTAAAGTGATTCTCTGAATTCTGTGCATTTTCTTTTGATGCTTCCTGCATTGTTTAATATTTTGCTCATGCAATTCTTGACAATTTTAACTCAAGATTTGAACATTTTCTTGACATTTTTCTCTAGCTGCTCTTTCAAATTATCTATTTAGCTGCTTTACTTCCTTATTGCTTCCATGCGCTTTATTTATTCTGCTTTTAAGAAGATGCTTCCATGCTTCTTTTGACACCACTTTGATATTTATTTCTTTTCTTTTTATTTTCCTGCCTTATACTTTCTTATAGCTATGGATTTTTGATGTCACTTCACAGCTCATTGGGCCATTTATGAGTAGTATTCAGTGCTTCAAATCTGTTTAGACATGTTGTCTAATTCAGGTGGAATACACTTAAAGTAGGAGCTCTGGTGGTGTGTGGTTAAGCTTTGGGCTGTTTTCCAAAAAATCAACATTTCAAAATGTGCAGATGCTCCATGAAAGAAAGACAAGGCTTTCTACTCCCGTAAAGAGGTCCAGTATGAAGCTCATGGCACAGTTTCACCCTCTCCTATAGGTTTGCTATGAGTTGGCATCAATTGCATGGCAGTGAGTGACTACTTAGTGGTGTATTCTGGCTCTCCTGGACTTATTTTAATTTTATTCAACTTCAACCTGAAGTTTATAAAAATAATTAATGTCCTGTATAGCAAGAAGCCCCTGCCTTGTGTTAGGTGCTGCTATCAACCTTCTCAGTTGTCTTTTCAAACAGATGTAGCTGATTTGAATCCTGTGTCTTCCATCTAGTGAATCCATATGTATAATCACAATTCACATCATTGAACGAAGGTAATTTCAATGAAGTTATTGATCTTTAATGACTTATTATGCCATCTCCATCTTCTCTTCTATCACCAAGGCCATCTTTTCTAAATACTGTTCCTACCTTTGTGTTTCCAACTTTCTCATCAAAATCACTAAGTATCACTTCATCTTGATTGCATTTCAGATTTAAAAATATGGTAGAATTCTTTAATTTCTTTATCACCAGCTTTAGCGGTTAGTGCATAAAATGTGAATTATAGTTGTACTAACCAGATTTCCTTGCAGGCATATAAGTATTATCCTATTACTGATAACAGTGTACTTCACGACAGATCTTGAACTGTTCTTTTTGATTATAAAGGCAATGGAATTTCACTTGAATTAGTCATTCACAGAATAATACATCATAAGCCTGTCTCTTTCAAAATGGCCAATACCAGTCCATTTCAGTTCACTGTGCTTGGACATTGATCTTTATGCGTTTCATTTCATTTTTTATGACTCCAGTTTTTCCAGATTTATACTTAGTATTAACACTTGGATTAGTCATGGGTGCTGGAAGCAGTTTCTTCTCATTTTGAGTCATGCACCATCAGCAAAATAAGGTCCAGAAAGATTTTCTCAATTTGTGTTATTCAATTCAATCCATATTTGAGAAGGGTAACTTGGAGTGCCTTCCAAGCTGAGGGTCTCATTTCTGACACTATATCTGACTGTGTTTGATTCTCAGTCATAAGGCTTTTAGTGTTAATCCCTCAGAAGTATATGACCAAGTCAATCATGTTAGTCTGTTCTTGGTATGGAAGTTCTGCTCAAATTTTTCCCCATTGGTGACTCCACATGTATTTCAAATACTGCTAGCATAACTTCCCATATAGCAGCAAGGTTCAAGCCACCTACTATGACAGTATGACAGACAAATGGTAGTTATAGAGTAACTAGATCATACAAATGCTTAACATGCTAGAATGCTAATAAAATCTTTGAATGTTTATTTGAATCTACTTCAAAGCTTCTTAGGAGAAAAGTCTAGTAATCCTGATCCCCAAAATAATAAAGTGAAAATAAACTATGATATTAAAAAGGAAACTATGAAGCACAAGAAGAAAGTGAAACTACAATTATATGACAAACTTAAACATCCTTCTCTAAGGGATTGATGGGCCAAGTGAAAAAGTGTCTTCTAAACTGAATATCTGAACTTTCTGATTGATGTTTTTATTCAAAGGGAAAAATAGAGAATACTAAATAGCTAGAACATGTATTTCTTCAAATATATATATTTAAAAGATGTAAAATGTGGAAACCAAGTCAAAACATTTCAACATTGTCAGAACTGAAGTCTGCTCTCAAACAGATCACGTTATCTATACACATTACACGAGAGTTTACCAAATTATAAAAATAAAGACTAGTAATGTTTATTTTATATAAAGAAGACTGAATGAGCATATTAGACTATATGCACTAAATCCACCACTGTCACCAGTTGTTGTCCAGGCGATTCTGACATAATCACAGTGAAATTGAGCTCCATAGGTTCTGTCCTATTTTAAGATAGTATATATATTTTATCCCCCTGGGTAAGTTCTAAATAACAAACCTTACTAAAATAGCAGCAGCAAAATAAAACAAAACTAAAAAGACTCAATGAATGATTTATCACATTTATTTCTCATTTGAGTTTGTTGTTGTTTCTTATATGGAAAAGAGTACCCCAAATGACACTCACCAGAACCCTTTTGTTCTGCTTTAAAGTTCATGAAGCAGAAAAAGAAAGAACACTTCTATCTCTATTCAGCAGCAGCACTGTAACATGTGGAAGCAAAGATAAAGCACCTACAATTTCAAATGTGCTAAAGTATAATCATCTTTTAAGCACTTAAATGGTGACACAAATTAACAAGCCAATCAACTGCCAACAGGTCAATTCTGACTCATCCCAACCCTGTAGGACAGAGGAGAACAGCACCTTAGGTTTTCTTGACTAAATTTTTACTAGAATAAGGAGCCGAATTTTTCTCCCTCAAGGTGGCTGGTGAGTTCTAACCACTTACTGGCCAGCAGCCTGACACCTAGCCCTTTATGTCACCAAGGCCCCTTACCACTAAGACAATAGATCTTCTCAGAGAAGAGTAAATAGCTCTGGTGCCATGTGGGCTACATGCTAGGCTGCTCATCTGAAAAACAAACAAACAAACAAAGTGAGCTGCCTCTAAAGAGAAAGCCAAGGCTCTTCTGTTCCTGAAAGGATTTATCCTCTCCTCTATAAGACTGTCATGAGTCTGAATCAATTGATGGCAGGAAGTTTGGTTTGGGGTTGGTATTGTTCTGCTTGTTTTGTGAAGCCAAAACGGAGACAAAGCAAAGGAGCATATGATATTATTTTGTTCTCTATTCTTTCTTACCACTATGTAAGGCACAGCTTAGAGAAAGATTATCATTTCAAAGATTCAATTGCTGACATCTTTTTAAATCATAAGAATAACAAAATAGTACATTTCCAGAATCATTGAACTTTCTTTTCCTTGCTTTTTGCTGTCTTTCTAAGTTTTTCATAATGGAAGACTAAAGTGCATTAAAACTGTATGTCTTTATGGTTAAAACAAACCCTATAAGCTATATCTTTATGTTATTTGAAAAAATTATGATTCACATCTTGCATATTTTTTCACATGCTGAAAACATAAATTTTTATTTATTTCCTTTATGGTCTTTCTCCATTTCTCCAAGAGGACTTTCATGCTATGTGGTTTTTCCCATTTTATTCTCATCATAATTCAATGTTTGGCATAATAGGCAAAAAGTCATTTATAATATATCCAGCCATCTTAGGGAAAGTTCATGAAAAACATCTAAATGTCACAAGTGATGTAAAACACTTCTAATGTCAATTTGTAAGGAAAAAAAACTCTTCAATGACCATTTAGTTGATAAATATAGAGAAAAATTTTAAAAAGCTCATCATACTTATCATTTATAAGGATAAACTGCTTTTGAATTAAATTTTTTTCTTCAGAAAAGACATCAACTTGTATGAATGATTTTATAGTTATTATTAGTTGGGGAAAGTAAACTCAAATTTCTTACAAGAAATTTTTTTCAGAATAGTAATTCATGAACAAAAGATACATTTTGAGTTAATTGAGATGGAACATTAAATATTATATAAGGTGATACATAGGGGTAAATGGTACATTATTCAGTCATTTCTTATTTTTCTCTTTCCACTAATATTTTCACTTTTTCCTTAATAGCAGAAATAGTAAAATGGATAAAAATTGGTACATATACACCATTTTAGTGATTGTTATAAACCATATCTTTAGATTTTATTTGAAGTTATTATTCATTTTTTGTGTGCATTCCTATAAGCTGTATGTTCATTTTGAATACATATAAATGAGAGGTTATCAAAAATTTATAGAAAATTCCAGCATTATTTAATTTCTTTGTTTTCATAGACATTTTGATGCTCTCTCCTTGTGCATATATGTGTGTATGCTTCAATTACTTCCGGGAAAAATTCCATTGTCTTTTCATTCAAATCTCCATGAATTCATATACACACATAGATACCTTATAAGATAAAAAAATCCATTGATACCACGTGGATTGAGTCCTGCCATCCAACTAGGACAGGAAAGAACTCTTCCATCGGGCTTCCAGTCCTGGACATCTGGCTGGATTCAAAGTTCCTCTTTCCTGCAGAGCAGTTTGTAGCTTCAAACTGGAGAGAATTGCTCAGTAGGATGACATTTTACCTGTCTGCCACTAGATTGTCCTAACAGATTGCTAAGCATCTATTCTGCTGTGACTTTTATTATTATTATTATTAATCATTTTATTGGAGGCTCTTACAAATGTTATAACAATCCATAATTCAATTGTTTCAAGCAAACTTGTACATATGTTGCCATCATCATTTCCAAGACATTTTCTTTCTACTTGAGCCCTTGGTCTAAAGTAGTTTCAAATGATCCTCTATGATTATATTTTGGAAGTTCTGAAGACAGAGGGGAAAAGATTCCCCCAACTCTTATAAAAAATGGGATTCATTAATACGTGTTAATTTTGGTGGATTGGAGGTATGCATTTTAAAAAATTTTTTTTATTAATCAATTTATTGGGGCTCATACAATTCATCACAATACATAGATCAATTGTGTAAAGCACATCTATACATTTGT
>NW_022107432.1:3843265-3848870 GCF_000313985.2 Echinops telfairi | reverse complement strand
CATTGGGTCTCCATCGCGCGCCACCCTCATTGACAAGGAGGTATGCATTTTAAAAATGAATTGATACTGTTGTGAAAGAGGAAGGTAGTCTGCTGGAAACTCTTTTATAAGAAACAAATGCTGTGTAGGCAATTATTGTAATGCAATGCCTTGCACTCTCATTTTTGTGTTACAGGATCAGAAGTAGAGATTGATTTTATTCAATATGTAATTATTACGGTATTTTAATTGCCTGGCAGAAGATCAGACAGGCAAATACTTCTAGAGAAAGCAAAGTGAAGAAAGACAAAGAAGAAAGAAAGAAAATGGTTCTCTCGAGAATAATGTTCAGTGGGCTATGTTATGTTTCCACACATGATAGAGCTCATTTACATACCAACAGCCAGTTTTGAAAACTGCTATGCATGAGACTATGTTTTAACAGCAAGAATGTCTGGTTTGTATTTTGGTCAAACTTTTCAAATTGTTGAATAGTCTCTTCACCCAAGTTTGACACAAAACTATTTGATTTCCTAGTCTCCAGAGGTCATGTCGATACTGAATAAGTCACACCTACAGGGACAAAGGGTCTTTTAGGCACTTAAAATGTATTGGAAAAAGAACACTAATAATGTCTGAAATTAGATACTCAAACAGTTCATCGTGTGGGGTCAACTTGAGTTGGATAAAATAAAAAATGTAGCACATTTCACACACACACACACACACACACACACACACACACACGCATGCACCCACAATATTTGATATGTGATTAAGAAATTTCACTCTAAAAAAAACTTAATTGCATTCAGAAATGAAACAAAGTTATTTTTGAGATAATGTTTTTAACCTATTTGTAAAATGGTACACAGGGCTGAATTTGCATTATTAAAGGAAATTGAAAGTTAATTGGAAGTACACATTGTTGTTTTTGCTGTTGTTAGGGGTCACTGAGGCAGTTATGACCCATAATGACCTTTGCTCAACAGAAGGAAACACTGCCTGGTCCTGGGCCATCCTCCAAATCATTCCAATGCTGGAGCTCAATGTTGCAGCCATGTGCCAATCGAGCTCCCTGAAGGCCTGTCTCTCTTTCACGGTCTATCTAGATTGTTTCATCTGCATACCTGTGCTTGTTCAGAAGGCTTTCCCTAATCCTGGTGCAAAATTTTCCTCATATAATCCAGATCCTCTGATGATTTCTTGAGCATAAAAATTGAATAAGTAGGATGAGAGGATACAACCCTGATGCACACCTTTCCTGATTTTAAACTAAGCAGTATTCCCTTGTAACTGCACAACTGCCTCTTGACCATTGTACAAGTTCCTCATGAGCACAATGATGTTTTCTAGAATTCTCATTCTTCTCAAAGCTATCCAAAATTTGTTATGATCTACACAGTTAACTGCTTGAAATAGTCAATGAGACACATCTTTCAGGCTTCTCTACTTTGAGCCGATCTATCTGACATCAGTAACACTATCCTTGTTCCACTTCCTCTTCAAAGTCCAACCTGAACCTGGGGACTCTCCCTGTCAAGGTCCTACTGCAATCATTGTTGGATGATCTTAAGCAAAATTTTACTTGTATGTGATATCAATGATATTCTATCGTTTGGGGTCACCTTTTCTGGGTCATCTTTCTTTGGAATGTGTACAACTAAAGGATTTTTTTTTTTCAATTAGTTGTCTAAGTAATTTTCTTCCAAATTTTCTGGCCCAGGAGAATTAATGCTTCCAGTGCTTCATCAGACTGTTGAAACATTTCCATGCACATTCCGTCAATTCCAGGATACTTAGTTTGGGCTAATACTTTAAATGCAGCTTGGACTTCTTCCTTCAGCACCACTGGTTCTTGCTTATATGCTACCTTGGAAATAGGAGCATGTTGACCAGTTCTTTTGGGTATAGTGACTCCTTTCCTCTTCTTTGATGCTTCTTGTATCATTCAATATTTTGCCTATAGAATCTTTCATCATTGCAACTCAAGGGTTGGATTTTTTCTTGATTTCCTTCAGTTTAAACTATGCTAAGTGTGTTCTTCCCTTTTAATTTCCTAAGTCTAGGTATTTGCATATTTCATTATATTTGACTTTGCTTCTGTTGTTCTTTGGAATTTTCTGTTCAGTTATTTTAGTTTGTCATTTCTTCCATTTGCCTTAGCTATTCTACAATTAAGAACAAGTTTCAGTCTCTTCTGACATCACTTTGATCTTTTCTTTCTTCCCTGACTTTTTAGTTACCTTTTGCTTTATGTCTGATGTTGCTGATGTCATTTTATAGTTCATTAAGTCTTCTGTCATTGTGTTCAATGTAGCAAGCTTGCACTTGAGATGTTCTTGAAATTCAGGTGGGGTATACTCAGGGTCTTATATGGGTTCTCATGGACTTGTTTGAATTTTCTTCAACTTCAGCCTGTTACATTTAAACTATTGATGATCTGTTCCACAATTAGCCATTGGATTGATCTTAGCTGCAGACATTGAGCTTTTCCATAGTCTCCTCATACAGACATTGTCAATTTTACATCTGTGTATTCCTTCTGGTGAAGACCACGTGTATATGTGTATTGTGTTGTTGAAAAAAGCTATTTCCCATGAACAAGTTGTTCATCTTGCAAAACGTTATGGTATAATCTTCAACTTCATTTCTATCACCAAATCCATATTTTCGAACTACTGTTCTGTCATCTTTGTTACTAACTTTTGTATTCCAATCATCAGTGATTATCAGTGCATCTTGATTGCACATTTGATCAATCAGACAGAAGACATTGGTAGAATTCTTCAATTTCTTCATCATTAGCTGTTATGGTTGGTGCATAAATTTGAATAATAATTGTATTGATTGGATTTCCTTGAAGGCAGATAATATAATCCTATCACAGATAGCATTGTTCTTCAGAATTGACCTTGAAAGGCCCTTTCTGACAAAGAATGCAAAGCCATTCCGATATATCTTGTCATTCCTGGCATAGCAGCTCATATGATTTTCTGATTCAAAATGATCATTACTCGTGCATT
This sequence comes from Echinops telfairi, assembly GCF_000313985.2. Classification (NCBI taxonomy): domain Eukaryota; kingdom Metazoa; phylum Chordata; class Mammalia; order Afrosoricida; family Tenrecidae; genus Echinops; species Echinops telfairi. Next base: position 3,845,865 of record NW_022107432.1, on the reverse strand, counting down.
TTTGCTCAATAATGCATAGCATATTGGTTTTTATGTATTTTGTTTCATTTTGATTACTTCTAAATTTCCTGTATCCATACTTCATGCATTCCAATATCCAATTGTTAGATTTTTGAGACTGTTTTTTCTTATCTTTATTGTTCAAAAATTATTGTTACTACTCTGGAAAAATTTGTACAAAGAGACATCTTTAAATAACAATACAGAAGATGTCAAAAATATATTAATGTCTGAAGATTCAAGCAACATTAATACATTAAAAATCAAGATGTTTAAATATCATGTGGAATATGCTACAACACTTATCTCAGGAAAATATCAAAAAGAAAAAACCCACATGTATATACAAGAATATTCATGTACTTGAATATGCATTTGTGTATGTGTACAAATTATGTTATTTTTCTTTGCTTCTACATCTTCCCTTTCACAGATGTAGTATATTTGGTTCCCATGTACTCAATCTAGCATTATCATTATATTTTAGTAAAATATAAAATTCATTTAAGACAGCACTTAGCATATGATCTCCAATTTTGTTGCTATTCTAAGGCCGTATTTTCCAAATAGCGATCCTTCATATTTTTATAAAATTTCACACTTCAATTGACAATAGTTACCAATACATTCTGATCAATTTTAGACTGAAGGTTTTAGTAGAATTATTCACTTTTTAAATTATTGGTTTACTGGTTCATACATAAGTTTGAACAATAGTTGTATTACCTGAACTTCCTTTCAGGCATATAGATCTTATCACAAACAGCATTATTTCAAGACAGATCTTAAAAATTTTTAAATATGAATGCATCTTGCTTAAATTTTCCATTTCCCCTATGGTCAACCATATATTTCAATAATTAAAAATGGCCAATACCAGTTCGTTTCAAATCATTAATACCTTCTATTTTATTTCACTAATTTGGCATTTTCCTTGTTTTGTGCTTTGTACTTTCAACTCTCTGATTATTAATGGATCTAGGTAAACCATTTCTTCTCATTTTGATTCATTTCCCATTAGCAAATTAAGGTTGCAAAAATTTTTCTCTTTCATGTTGTAAAAGTCTAATCAGTTTCAAAACCAAAAAATAAAAATCCAAACTCATTGCCTTGGGTTTCTGAGACTTTGCCTCTTTAGGGAGTAGAAAGCTTCATCTTTCTCCCAAGGAGAGGCTGGTGGCTTTGACCTGCTGACCCTGTGAGCAGCTAATGGGTAACCAGTATGCCAACAGAGTTCCTTAATGCAGTTTAAGGAGGCAGGGAGTCCCCTTTTATATTTCACCTGAATTTAACTTGCATAGTTCATCTTTGGCTCCTATGTAAGAGCATATTCTTCTGGTATTCATAAGGTTTTCAGTATCCTCAGAATTGGACAACCTATTGCTTCTTCTGAGGCTAGATGCTCCACTGAAAGCGGCTCACCATGAGTGATCATGTGATCATGGAAATACCAGTGGTGCAGCTCCCTGTACCAGAGAAACACGCAAGATGCCACCGTCAGAAAACGGTGGATACGTATCTTAGACGCTTTTTTTGCTTTTGTTTTTATGTTTTGTGACCAAACGTGTAAGAGATGAAAATTAAAATTAATTAAACATTTTATTTTATGCAAACCTTATGATTTGAGACTCTGTGGCAATTTGTTCAATCTGCAGAAATTTAGTTATGTATTTCTTCCATAATAGATGTTGTAGGAAAATTCACAGCAGCTAAATATTTATGTCAATGTTTGCTCTCAGAGTACAAACACTTCTCCAAACTTTAAGAGATTTAAAACAAGGAGAAACACTGGATAGTGTATATTTCAGTTCTTGTCAAGTACATTTTTATCTGAACAGCTGGTCAGAAAATTAGACCATCACAATAACTAGTATTATAATGCAATTTCTATGCATCCCCTTAAAGAGTAATGGTAAAAAAAATAAGCATATGTTAGAATCAAATTTTAGTAAATAAAAAACAAATATAATAGTAACAGCAGGATAACTTTTCAAGAATACATGTTGAAGAATATTTTATCTTATAGGACTCAAAATTAACCCATTGCCTCTAGTCAATTTTGCCTCATTGTGGTCTTCTAGGGCAGAATAGAATTGTCTCATAGTGTTTTCGAGGCAGTAATCATTATGGATCCAATTTTCCATATCATTCTTCCAGAGTTACTTTTGGGTGTGAACCCATGATTTGGGTTAGCAGCTGAGTGCTAATTCACTATTCCACTACTGCTCTCTCTGTTAAGGGTAAGGACATTAAAATTACAGTCACAACTGAAAAAAAACCAACAACCTCTATAAACACCTCTCTCTTAAAAGTCTAAAGTTAAAATTTAGGATTAGAGGCTCACAATTAATTCTAACCCCAATCTAAAAACAATTAGTTCTTATGACTAATCTTACTTTATGTCAACCTCATGAAATGATCACTGAAGATAAAGGTGCCATAGCAAAGTGTGGTCAAGAAACTTGCAAGTGCCTGGCTATTAGAAAGAATATGTGCGGTGTCAACTAAATCCACATGGAACAAGCACACCAGTATGTGTGATCCAACAATTTTAAACAACAAATTTGTTGTTTAAAATTGTTGGATCACACATACTGGTG
>NW_022107432.1:3832000-3843165 GCF_000313985.2 Echinops telfairi | reverse complement strand
ATATATATATATATATATATATCCAAATCTAAAGGAAGGAACTGTATCAGAGCTTAAATTGTGAACATTTGGTTTGCAGAAGACTATGGAACACAGTAGAAACCCAAAATCCATTTGCAGGGACCAAATCTGAACGATGCCTCTGATGGATCCCCTCTGGTCTTAGTCAAGAGATATGGACAGCCTTGTTATCAGACAGAGAACAATGTTAAGTCTATTGTGGCAGATGTAGTTATGTTAAAATGTGATATCAAATCATTTGATCATCTATTTTAGCCATTTTAAAATTATTTCCGTTTAAAAAACAAACCCCCCAAATGAAGGAAAAATACGCACAGATTAAAATTCTGGTGAATTCCCACTGACCTTAGAACAGTGATGTGAATAGCCTCTCAATCAAGCAGAGTGCATTGGGGAGTGAATTGTTGCAGATGCAGATAGGTTAATAACGTAACAATTTAGCACCTTACCATTTTATCTCCCTTTGACCAATTTTAAATTGGTTCTAAATTTTTAATATTTTCTCCTTTACTTTCTATTAACATTTTTCTGTTTTAAATTATTATTATTAGTTTCACATATAAATATAAATACACACACACATATATATATGTATGTATTTCTGTATATGAAATCCAAGATGGGTAAATCTTTAGAGATGGGAATTATTTTAATGATTTCTAGGGTATGACAGGGGAAGTTGGAGGTGAATTGGAAAGTTAAAAAGTACAAGAAAGAAAAATGTGTTCTAAAATTGATTGTGGTGATGATTGTATACTTTTCTTAATATAATTGAACTAATTGATTGCATGATAAGTGAATTCTAAGGTAATTAAACTGTTAAAAATGTAGGGAGTATCTTCAAGCTGACATTTACAAAGAATAGTATACCAGGAAAATAATTAAATTAATTGAAATTAAATTTACCTATTTCATGTTCTTAAAAAAATAAAGACAGTTAAAATTCAACACACTCTATATCCCATCTGGAGCCCTGGTGGTACAGTGGCTTTGCGTTAGGCTGTGATCTGAAAGGTCAGAAGTTGGGATCCAATAGCAGCTCCGTGGGAGAAACTCATGTGTCATTCCACCTGTAGGGTCACTATGGATTGGTATCAAGTAGATGGCAGTATTTGTTGCTGTTGTTTTGTGTGTAACTAGATATATGAAGGCGTACCCCCCAAAACAGATTTTTTTCAAAGCTATGTTTAAATATTTTTATAAAGCAACCTTATCACCTTCAAAGTACTCTCCATTATACTTAATATATTTTTCAAATCTGCAATTCCTTTCTTGGAAACATTTTTCAAGCTCATTCATTTGGATGGCTGACAGCACCTCCCTCTTTTTTTTTCTTCACCTCTTCTAATTTGTCAAATTGCTTTCCTTTCATGTCCAACTTCATTCACGGAAACAAAGTGAAGTCACACAGAGCAAGGTCAGGTGAGTAAGGTGTGTGGGACAAGAGAGGCATGCTGTATTTTGCCAAAAACTGGCGCGCTGAGATAGCTGCGTGAGAAGATGCATTGTTGTGGTGGCAAAACCTGTCTCCCATCTGCCACAAGTTAGACCTGTTTTTGTTGCACACTCATGCAATTCTTTCAGAAACTCTGAATAGAAAGCAGGGTTAACAGTGTGAACTGGTGGAATAAACTCCAAATGTACTATCCCCCTCCCATTAAAAGAAAAACCAAATGAGTGACATCTTGATCTTTAATTTCACTTGATCAGTTTTGGGGGTTGGGGGGCGAGGTAACAATGGCATCTGCCACTGGCTTGGTTGACGTTTGCTTTCAGGGTTGTCAGAATAGCATCAGTCATGTTGCTCGGGGGGAAAGTCTGGTTCGCTTCATAGCTGTTCTTTCAAAGCACCGCATGTGTCCACCTACCGCTCTTTTTCCTGGTCAATCAGAATCTGAAGCACAAATTTTGAAGTGACCCTTCTCATTCCCAAGTCTTTTGTTAAAATTCAATGAACCGAGCACCAAGATAGTCCACATAACCTCCCCATCTCTTCAATGGTCCCTCGTTAGACTTTGCACACAGCACATGCATTTTTTTGACAATTTTGTCTGTTTGGGAAGTTGGCAGATGTCCAAAATGAAGTTTGTCATCAATTTACATTTTACTCTTTTTTGAAATGAGAAAACCACTTGTACACTTGAGTTTTTTCCATAGTGCTGTCCTTCTAAGTTGTGTTCAACATCACTACAGTTTATGTGGCATTATTTCTGAGCAGGAAACAAAACTTCGTAGCTGCATCCTGTTCTTTTAATTGGCTATCACAAAAAAATGAAGTTTGAGGAACACTGCTTTTACAAAAAAAAAAAAAAAAATCACTGTGACCAGCGAGAACCTTCCCAGGTGATGCCCCTGAGTGCAGTGACGCAGAATGATGCTTGTGTAGCAGGAAAATGCATACTACAAAAGGCCGGCCCAGCAGAGCTGTTCTCCATTTTTGGGGTGGTGGTGGTTGGGTGGGGGCTACCACCAGGTATCTTAATAGATCCAAGGTTTGGATAAAAAAATTGATTTTTTTTCAGAGAAATTCTGATTAGAATAAGCAAAGAGAAATGTAACAGCAATGGACATCTATAGGCATTGCTATTTTCCAAATACATGGTAATATCATATCTATAAAATTAACACAACTAAAATAATGTTATATGTAATATTTCATCCAGTTGACAGATATGGCAAATGACCATTTTCTGTACATATACTTCTACACATAAACTTATATTCATAAAATTGATGTTACTAAGAAAGTATTTTCACTTTCTATAATCAATTTTGTAATGCACTTTAAAAGGACCCCAATTCTATTATCTAAAATGTAATGCTTAATCTTTCGATTTTCTTTGAAAACTTTAATGAAGCAGTAGACTCATAAAAATTCTAAATATACAAATACTATCTATTCATGTTGCCAACAAGCCAGATGGCATTGAAACTAATAAAAGAGAGTGAAAGAGAGTTTTTAAAATTCCTGTATAGCATCTGTTTACTCTAATCATACACTGAAATGGTAGATTCTAAAGAAAGGAAAACTATCATTAATATAACATGGAGTAATTTTTTTTCTATAGATAATCCAACAAAGGTTGCAGCAGAACACTGACAGAGATCTTGCCGAGATTAAGGCAGGGTTGGGATGAGGAATATCAGTGCTGATTTCAGATGGATTTGGGCTGAAAGAAGAGAATACCAGAAAGACATTGATTTTTGTTTTATTGACTATGACAAGGCATTTGACTGTGTGGATTATAGCATAATATGAAAAGTTGAGAGTAATGGGAATAACAGAACACTTCATTGTGCTCAAGAGGTACATGTACATGGATCAAAAGGCAGTTGTTCAAAGAGAACAAGCGAATACTACATGATTTAAAATCAGGAAAAGTGTGGTCAGGGTTGTATTATCTCCCCATGAGTACGCTGAGCAAATAAATCATCAGAGACGCTGGATTATATGAAGAATAATGTGGAATCAGAAGTTGAGAAAGGTTATTAACAAATTGTGATATTCAGATAAGACAACCTTGCTTCCTGAAAGTGAAGAGGATTTGAAGCACTTGCTTAGGAAGATCAAGGACTGCAACCTTTTTTATGGACTACAACTCCATGTAAAAAGACCGGACCCAAATCCTCATAACCAGACCCGGCAGTAACATTATGGTAAATGGATAAAAAATGGAAGTTTCAAGGATTTTGTCTTGCTTGTCTGCACAATCAATGCTCATGGAAGCAGCCCTTGAGAGATGCAGTGCACTGGGTAACTCTGCTGCACAAGACCATTTTAAAATGTAGAAAAGTAAGTTGTTTATTTTGAGGACTAAGGTATGGCTGATCCAAACTATAGTCTCTTCAGTTGCCTCATATGCATGTGAAAGTTGGACATTGAATAAGGAAGCTGAAAAAAGAATCAATACATTTGAATTGTGGTGCTGGCAAGGACTGATGAAAGTACACGGACTGCCACAAGCACAAGCAAATCTGTCTTGGAAGAAGTATGGCCAGAATACTCTTTAGAGGCAAGGCTGCTAAGACATCATCTTACATTCTTTGGACATATTTATTTGAGCGCTTGGTGTCAGCTCCTCTTTTACCTTCCCTCTTCCCTCACCCCTCATGGCCCCTTGATAAATTATAAATTATTATAATTATTTTCATATCTTACAATGACCACTCTCTCCCTTCCCCCTCAGTTTCTGCTACTCGACCCCTCAAGTGTGGGGGGTTGAGGGGTGTTATGACTTCCTGGAAAATGGCACCAGTCTCCTTCAAAATCACACACAGGCAGAACCCACCCTCAAGAACCACACTGAGAAAAACAGGAGAAACAAACGGATAGTCAGAAGAAGTCCTGAATCTAGCAATGTGCTTAGAACAAGCAGAAGTTGAGCCACTACAGAAAGAAACCTTCAGAATGCTGTTTAGAGCCATCCAGGACATGAGGGAAGCATTACAGAAAAAGGATGAAATGATAGAGAAAAGTTCTATTTTTTTTTTTTTACTCTTTCTTTCTCCTTTTTCCTTTCTTTTCTCTCAGGCATATCCACATTGAATAGATAGGATAGCCAATCCTGAGGAGAAAACAACAGGGCTGTTGGCTCTGGGGACATGGGAGAGGAGGTGGTGGGAGAAAAGAAGAGGTTACCCAACAAACCCAGGGACAAGGAACAATAAGAGAGCTAAAATTGATGACAAAGAGGGCATAGAATGCCTGATAGAGTTTGTTCAAGTGCAACATAGCTAAAGAAAGTACTGAGAGTTGAATGAAGGTCAAAAGTACTGAGAGTTGAATGAAGGTCAAATATGATAGTGCGACAGGAGAAAAGTTAAAAGAAATAGAGAAAAGAACTAGGAGGCACAATATATTTATATAGGCATAAATTTAGGTAGGCATATATGTAAATACATTAACATAAAACGATAGATATATAGGTCTATGTACATATTTTTAAATGTTAAGCATTAAGTTAGCAGACAGACATTGAGTCTCTACTCAAGGATGCCCTCAATGTAAGAACACTTTGTTCTAATAACCAGACATTCTGTGATGCTCACCTTCATGACATCATTGTTGAAGTCAAAATGAGTGCATAAACAAATGTGGTGAAGTAAGCTGATGGTGCCTGCCTATTAAAACATACAGCATCTGGGGTCTTAAAGGCTTGAAGCTAAACAAGGTGTCATCTATCAGAGATGCCACAAAGCCCAAATGGAAGAAGCACACCAGCCTGTGTGATCATGGGGTATACGCATGATAAGGTATCCAGGCAACAGAATATACAAAACAAACAAATGTGTAGATGCAAACGAGGAGTGGAGACCCAAAGCCCATCTGGGGATAATTGGACATTCCTTCACAGAAGGGTCACAAGGAAGGAATAAGCCAGCGAAGATGCAGCACAGCACCAACGGAAAACACATGTCTCTACTTCTTTAATGCTCCCCCACCCCACACACACACCTAGCATTACCCCAGTTCTACCTTACAAATCCGGCTTGATTGGAGCGTGTATCCTAGTACAGATAAGAGGTATCAACACACTTAATTCAGAACACATAAATCATCAGGAACAGCAATGAGAGTAGCAATACCATGAGGATTGGGGGAAGATGGGGGGACAAAGGGGAAAAACAGGTAACTGACTACAATGATGAAAAACATCCCCCTCCCCAGGGGGATGAACAACAGTAACGTAGATGAAGGGAGACAGCAGGCAGTGTAGGATATGAAAATAATTATAATTTATAACCCATCAGGAGTCCATGTGGGTGGGAGGGTGAGGAGGGAGGGACAAAAAGAGGAGCTTATAGTAAGGCATTGAAAAGGAAGAAAATATTTTGAAAATGATGAAGGCTACATAGCTACAAATGTACTTGATACAATTGATGTATGGATTATTATAAGAGCTGTAAGAGACCCTAATAAAAACTAATGTGACACAGTAGAGCTATCCTATAGGGTTTTTGTTAGTTTGTTTAAAATCTAGGCAGGAGATAAAGGGTCCTCACCCTTGGAGTGAAATGACTGAACTCTAACTGCCAACCTTTAGTCTAGCGGCCCAGTGCACCACCAAGCCACATCCCCCAATAATCTTTCAATTGTTGTCTAAACCCTTAGATTAACCATGTTACAAAACTTTGGAACTCAACACATTAGGTTTGTTAATAACAAAAAGTCTAATATTACGCAATTCCTTACATGAGAAGTTATATTTTCCCTTTCATTTAAATAATAACAATAAATAATGGTCATAGGATGTAATTTATTTGCATGTGGATAGAATTTATTAATGATTGAATTATAGTTAATATTTAAAATCAACCTGAAAGCAAGGGTCACATTTTATAAGCAATAATAAACAGTATGAAATTAGAAGATATACCGGAAATTGTTCAGTTGAAAATGTAAGAATAATCTGCGATAATATAGTTACTTAATGAGGATAATAAAAACAGTGTTTTTCAAAATATTAAACTATGTTATTACCTACGTGAGTATATATCTTACAGCCTCCATGTATTATTTTTCTCTATCTTTTAAAAAAAAATCAATGTTTATAGAATAATTTTATATGTAGCCTGATATTTTAGAATCAATCTATTTTGATTGTTATAGTTTTAAAATTTTGGGATATGTGTCCTGGCTTCACTTCAAAAATCAATAGTAATTATTTTCCATGCTTTTTATTTTTCTCTCCTTAGGAAAACTGTTGAACAATTAAAGTAATTTGGTGAAATCATGTTTTTCTAAACTATGTTCTTATTTTTACCAATAAATCAAATACAAATTAATGCATTATTCTAAGAGAAATTATTAAGTTATATGCTCTTTAAATTAGTTATATTAGTTTAAAATATGACTTTTAAAAATAATGAAAAATGTGCTATGTCAAAAATATATATATATTTATTTACATTTATTATATTTTTATACAATTGACTCTATGACTCTTTGCCTTTGCTCATTAATTGAAAAGTGTAATGCTCACTTTAAATATGGCAGTTCAAACTTGCCAAGTGGCTTTACAAGATAAAGACCACGGGATGTGCTTGTGCCAACATCTCAACCTAGGAAACTGTGGCAGCTCTACACTGTTCCAAACAATAAATTCACCGTCATAGAGTTGATTCTGACACAAGCAGCCTTGCATAGGGTGTCTGAGACTGTTAGTCTGATGAGGATAATTTATGCCATTGTATTGGTTATATCTTGGGCTGCAATACATATGACCTGCAGTTTGAAACCACTAGCAGCTCCTTGGGAGCAAGGCTGGGCTTTCTACTCAAACAGTTAATTTCTTAAACCTACAATGAGGCATGGCTTTCTACTCAAACAGTTAATTTCCTAAACTTACAATGAGGCAGCATTGACTCAATGGCAGTAAGGATTTTTTTTTGGGGGGTGGTGGTTTTAGTTTATTAATAAATATTAAAAATCTGTTAACTGAAAGTTTGGTGGTTCAAACCATCAAGCACAATCTAGTTCTATGTGTTAGTCTGGGTAGACCAGAGGAAACAAATCCACAGAAATTCATATATGTATAAGAGAGAGTTTTATAGAAAGGGTAATTGTACATTAAGCATCCCAACCCAGTCTAGTCCAAGTCCATAAGCCCAACATTAGCTCATATGTCCAACATCAATCTACAAATTCCTCCTCAAACTCACAAAACACATGCAATGAGGCTGAATGCAGGAGGAAAGCCAAATCAGCGGATGTGTAAGCATCTCAATGCTGGCAGGGGTCTCCACACAGCTGCTCCAGCACCCAGGGCTGCATGGGGGTAAGTGCCTATGGCTTTTCCTCAGGGATGTCTCGCAGGAATTGAGCCTTGCCAGCTGAGACAGAGAACTAGCTAAGGCAGCCACAACTGGTCCAAGACCAAGACCAAACAGGCGAGGCTCACTGAGCCATTTATCTCTCCGCCCTTCAATTAATCCCACATTTGTTCATTGGCCAAATTGGCACAATAAACCTTAACTATCACATTCTATAAAGATTACAGCCTTACAAACCCTATCAGGCAGTTCTATTCTGTCCTGTGAAATACATTTCCATTAGTGGAAGAGAACAGCCCAGTTGAGTTTCCATGATTATAAATCCTTACAGGTACAGAAAATCTCATCTTTCTCCATGGCTGTGGCTGGAAGTTCTGAACTGCAAACCTTGCAGTTAGCAACTCAACATGTAAGGGACTGTACTCTGTCCTATACTAGGGTTGCTGTTGGTCACAATCATTTTGAAAGTAATGTGTTTGGTTTGGTTTTACCTAATACATGAGAATCTGAACTTCAAAGAGACAGACAAGTATTAAGTGAAGAAGCAGATGCCTTGAACATAACATTCTTTCTTCTCTGTGTTTACAGTCCTCTGCGTTACTTAGGCAACCCTCTTATCAGGTTGAGCCGACTGTATACATTCTATGATTGACAACTTGCCATGTAAGAAAAATGACAAAAGACATTTGATTTTCTAATATCGTACTTTATGAATTTCATTTTAATTGCTACTTCTTCACTCACATTTTATAATTTCATATTACTAAGTATTCAAATCATAAGTTTAAATTTTAATATGAGCTAAATTATTTTTTAACACCACTTCTCTGTAGATTTTCTACTAACTCTCTATTTTAGGACTTAGACTAATAAAGAGCTCTGTGGCAAAAATGTCTAGAGACAAGTTCTCATTATTGGTGATTTTAATCTGTCATTCCTCATCTATGCATCATTCTATCCATTTATTTATTTTAGTGAAGGGGTACTGCGACTAGGCTGATTATGAAGATTGTCTTTGTGTGTCTACTGTGCAGATATCTCAATACCTTTATTGTTAGAGTTATTAAATAATGAGCATATCTTTATATTGATAAGGCCATTTAAAACAGACTAATTAAAATATATAAAATTGCTCATCTAGAAAAATCAAACTATTAATTAACTCAGTACATATGATCAAATATTAAGTTTCACAAGAGCAGTTCCATGCTGTGGCATATAAATTTGAAGTTGCCATCTGTGTATACTTCTTTTTGTACTCCATTTAATAAGTAGAGTAAAAGAAGTGAGATATATAACACTTTCCTTTTTACCAAAATTTAAATGAAAAATCATTTTAGACTACCTTTCTCATCAGATCTGCTTCAGACACGTGGTTATGACTAGCCGATTGTGTGAGAATTGTGGTTATTTTGCTGCATTCAAGTCTATTCTGGTGATTCACAGCCACACTAAGTACAACTGAGCAAAGCACCTCCTGGTCTCATGTACTCCTCAAACTCATCTTTATGCTTGGGCTCGTTGTAACCATTATGTGAATCCGTTTCCTTGAGGGTCTTCCTCTTTTTCATTGACTTTCTACTTACCAAGCATGACATCCTTTTCCAGAGACTGATTATGTCCAAAGTGTGTAAAATGAAGTTTCACTATCCACCTGCCCAAACCCAACCAAACCCACTGTCTCTGGACCCTTTCTGATTCAGACAGAGTAGAACTACTCATACCCAAAGGATTTCCAAAGTTATTATCTTTATGGAAGACTCTTGTGTATATCTCTTCAGTGGAGCAGCTAGTGGAATAAAGCCACTGTCTTATGTTAGTAGCTAAATATTGAACTAATTAGGTAGAGTGTAGGCTAGAACAAGTTTTTGAAGGTTAGGTGAATAAAGAAGGGGTGAGTATGAAATATTTTTGCAATATAGAAGCAGTAACCAAGAAGAGTTCAATTTGGAAGAAACTGTCATAATAAAGCAATAGTTCTCAACCTGCCTAATGCCATGACCCTTTAATACAGTTCCTCATGTGTGGTGACCGCCCCCAACCATAAAATTATTTTTGTTGCTACTTCATATCTGTAATTTTGCTACTGCTATGAATCGGCTAACCCTTGGGAAAGGGTTGTTCGACCCCGAAGGGGTCACGACCCACAGGTTGAGAACTGCTGCAATAAAGGAACATATGCTTCTGGACATAGAGCTTGGGGAAATAGTGGGAGAATAGGAGTGTCTGCAAGTAACAGGCAGACAATACCATGATCACTTAGAACCCAATTACAAGTTAGAAAACACAACAAATACACTACCTTCTAAGTGCTTTGCTTTATAAATTGTTCTAATCTAAATAATTTACATGGTTCTAGAGAAAACTTATGTAAAATAATTTCACTTATATCTGTAGTCCTCTGCTTTGATATTTTTATTTGTATGTTAGTGTAATTTTAACAACAGTTTTTAGGATTTAATAAAATTTGGGTGCATTAAAATGCTATTAAAATGTTACACATGGTTAATAATACTTATGGATGTCTGAAAGCAGCTATTATTAATCTGACCAAAGTAATAATGTCTTTAAACTTAGTACTAGACTATAAAATACAATGAAAATGTTTAACTGCATAGAGAAACTAGTCCTAATAACTAGATACATGCATATATATATAATTTAAGACATGTTCATTCCTTTTATAGTTTGTATTATAAATAAGGGGTATGATAGATATTAACCCACTGCTTATGACATGGCCAGAAGTTCCATGCATATTGGATTCAACACACCACCAGCGCTCCCCTACGCTGCCTTGTCTTTGCTTTTCCATCTATACACAAAAATAGGCTATGGATTCAACACACCACCAGCGCTCCCCTATACTGCCTTGTCTTTGCTTTTCCATCTATACACAAAAATAGGCTATGCAAGTGATTTTTATAATTTTCTTCAGCTCTGAAATTCAACTAGTTAATAAGAAACGTCTCTCTGAGTTTACAACTAGAAATGCCATAAACCCAAACCCATTGGCATCTAGTTGATTCAGACACATAGCCAACTGTAGGAATGCTTTTAGAAATGGTAGATGTAGATATTCGTGCTGCACAAAATTATAATTCATATGCTCAATCAACAACATAACAGACTTGGTTCTAAGTTAGCAATGTCAACTACATTTGGCATTTCTAAAGTTAGCAAGGCCTTATATTATTTGATTTCCAATATATATATTGGAATATACCACAATATACCTCTGTTCCCTGAAGGCCTCATCACCCCCCACTCCCCCTGCTATCATGACCCCAGTGCTGCTTCCCAATATAGACTAGATGGGGGCATGTACACAATTATAGGCAAGAGATAAAACTCACAACACATGGAACCCA
>NW_022107432.1:3820948-3831900 GCF_000313985.2 Echinops telfairi | reverse complement strand
GGGGAAGAACAACAGAAACCAGAGGGGAAGGGAGACAGTGGTCTGTGTGAGATTTGAAAATAATTAAAAATCTACAATCTATCAGGGGGCCACAATATATATATTGGAAATCAAATAATATAAGATTTGATTTGGTATGAGATTTTAATTGAAAGAAAACTGGTTATTCTATAATCATTAAGAAGTCAATACCACACATTATTCTACAGATCACTGAGTTAAAATGTTTTTATAAAGAAGTTTTTGTTAACAATAAGTTTTGAGGAAAAGACTGTAAGGTATACAGTCACAGGTTTCGGTGATCATTCTTCCAATAAAATAAAAGAATTTTTATAGACTGAGATAAATATAATCATAGCTAAAAATAAAAAATAGGTAAAAATATATAAACATTTTAAAAACCTATGTCAAATAATGTTTAATAATCACACAGATGATGAATTTTAGAAATATTCAATCACACACTTTCATATATGATTATGAAAAATAATTGGTAAATAGAAATTAATTTTATGTAGTTAAGAAATAATACAAGAATGCACTAAGATTTTAACTTCCTAACATTTATTCCTAATATGTTTAAAGTAGGAATATCCATAATATAAAGTAATTTTTATTGAAATCATACTATAATATAAAAATTTTATAAATAAGTATTTTGGTAAGTTAAGATAAAAATATAATTCGAATTCCTGAAAGGAACAATGATATAAAACTATTCTAAAATGAAAGGTGATACTGGAAAATATATAGACATTGCATTTCTTTGTGCTAGCAATTTCAAATTTGGGATTACATATGTTAAGATAAATCTTACTTTGTGTAATACAATCTATTTTAGTTGTTATTAGTGAGCTATGTACAAGCTGTCTTTATTATAGTGTCAATTGTGTGTAAATAAATACTGACTTAGGGAGCCCTAGTACATTGTTGTCATACATTTGGCTGCTAAGCACAAAGTTAGTTTGAAACCACAAGTCACTTCAGGGGAGATTAAAGAGGAGTTCTACTCCCGTAAAGAGTCACAGTGTCAAGACATGTTGTCCTCTCACTGGAGCACACAGAGACAGGGGACAATAATGGGGACACACAGTGGGGAGACAGTGAGGAAATGGAGCATAACAGATCAGCAGTTGGAGTAAAGCCGAGCCACAGATCCGCTGCGGTGCCCCAATAATGGACTTCAGGTAAGGAGGGGCAGCCCCTGGATCTCCCTCAGAATCAGGGGTGAAGGTCTCATGGGAACCAGCAAACAGACCTGGACCTATGTAAGTTTTTTCCCCCTATTTGTTTGTTTTTCTTTTTCTTTCTTTCTTTTCTCTTATCTTTTTCTTTCTTCAACTATATGTCTTCTTATTGTTCGGGCTAAGACAGGATGGTTTATATGGGTTGGACCATGGGAGAGAGGCCAGGGCAGAAGACAATGGGGCCAATAGCCCTGGAAGGTAGACAGGGAAGAAGGAGGTGGGGAGAAGGGTGTGGTGAGCAGACTGCGTCATGGACAGGGGAACAACTAGGGAAGCGGAACCAGCATCTAGGAGCGGGTAGAGATCCTGTGAGGATCAGAGCAACGCCAAGCTAGGGGAGAGGAAGCACTAAGAGGTGGAAGAAGGGGGGAAGTGATGGCGGGGCAGGAGGAGGCAAAAGGAAACAGAGGAAAGCTCTAGGAAGCAAAGGCATAGACAGGGAGATTAACAGAGGTGTGCACTTATGCAAATACATTAATCCAAAACAATAGTGGTATTGGCCTATGTACATATATTTATAAGGCAATACAGTGAAGGTGCAGACGGGTCTTAGGCCTCAGCTCATACCTCCCCTCAATACAAGAACATTTTATTCTAACAAATTGGCATTCTGTGATGCGCCCCCACTTCCTCCACGATCGCTGAAGACAAAATGGGTGCATAAGCAGATATGGTAAGACAGAGGATAGTGCCCGGCTATTAAAAGATACAGTGTCTGGGGTCTTAAAGGCTTGAAGTTAAACAAGCGACCATCTAACAATGAAGCAACAAGCCCACGTGGAAGAAGCACACCAGCCAGTGCAATCCTGAGGTGTCATTGAGACTGGGCAATGGGCATCAGAAGATTCACAACAAACAGTAAACAAACAAACAAAAATGCATTGGTGAGAATGGAGGGGTTTGGACCGGAGATCCAAAGACCATCTATGGACAGTGGAACATCTCCCCTCAGAGTGGTTGCAGGGAGGGGGTGAGTTAATTAGGGTTCAGTAGAGCACTAAAAGGTCACACAATATACCTCTGTTCCCTGGAGGCCTCCTCACCCCCCACTCCCCCTACTATCATGACCCCAGTGCTGCTTCCCAATATAGACTAGATGGGGGCATGTACACAATTATAGGCAAGAGATAAAACTCACAACACATGGAACCCAGAAACAGGAATGAGAATAGAGATACCCAAAGGATAGGGGGAAGGCGAGGAGAGGTTGGGAGGGAGGGAGTGGGGCACCTATCGCAATGAATGGCACATAACCACACACCCCCATCTAGGGGGAAGAACAACAGAAACCAGAGGGGAAGGGAGACAGTGGTCTGTGTGAGATTTGAAAATAATTAAAAATCTACAATCTATCAGGGGGCCACAAGGGTTGGGGTGGGGGAAGGAGGGAGGGAAAAAAAGAGGAGTTGATGCCAAGGGCTTAAGGGAAAGTAAATGTCTAGAAAAGAATGACGGACTATCTGTATGAATATGTCAGATACAATTGATGTATAGTTTGTAACAAGAGTTGCAAGAGCCCCCAATAAAATGATTATGAATAAATAAATAAAATACAATGATTTGAAAAAAGAAAAAGAGTCCGTGTCAGAAGCCCACAGCGGCAGTTCTACCCCATTCCCTACGGTCACTGTTAGTCTGAATTGACTTGATGGCGGCGAAAAGGAAAAGAAAAACATCCTAACCTGCAAGAAGGAGTGTGTCCTGGACCACAAACACAAGGCCCTCCATGAAGACAGGGGTCAGGCTCAGCACATCTATCCATATCTCCTTCACAACACGTGCCAGGGTATCCAACCACACGAATGCAAGTAAATCCATCTATCGACTTGTGACTGATACTGTCATTCACATGAGGAATTAATGTTCTGTCCTAAATAAATAATCACATTTGTTGTTAGTAATGAATGTGACACAGTGCCTTAAACTTATTTGTGATTATTTTCAATGCTATAGAAACTCCCACAATATTTTTACCTGCTATTCAAATAAATAGTTTATGAAACTATGATTTCATTGGTAAAAAGTGGTTTTAACAGTACTTTATCTATTCAACATGCTATATAGGAATTATTCCTTTATAGTTATTTAAATCATTTGATTTCTATGGTTCCAAGTTATTAATACCCTTAGGGTTAATCACATATATAAACATGAGATCATATTTTAGCTTCTATCCTGAAGTATGATAATTTTCTGGAACTATATTTAATTGGCATGTAACTTATAAACACTTAATAGCTTTTAAAAACTGTTCACAATAAACACTCAGAGTGATGAGGCGTAATATCAAAGGCTAATATGAAAGCCAACACATATGTATTCAGTGAAAAATTAAAGGTTTATCCAAGAGATGAGAGAGTGTAATTAGTGTCATTGTCAATAAGAAATGGATTGTTCCATTGAGTCTAGAACTTAAGTTGTGCCTGGAAAGTGAATGGAGGATCTTTTACACTCATCTAAGTCATTGAATTACATGTACAGGTTTATAAAAATGACTATCTTTCTAATAATTTCTCTACTTTTACAAAAAATCCGAGTTCCTTCAGCATAACCAAGGGCACTAGGTAAACTTCCTGCAGGTACTGTAGTTATTTTTACAGGATGCACTGAAAATTTCACAGGGAGGGCCCCAGCAGCAGCCTGGTTCCCTTTCAGTTCTACAGCTGTGTATATAAAGAATGATTTATTAGAAAGCATTGAATAAACTAATTTAATTATATCTCCCATGGGAAGAATTGGATAGTTTTAAAGACTGCCAAAAGTTCTGTCTCTAGGGTTTACAAGAATCTTTTACTAAATTAATTAGAAGGCTTAATGGGAAATACAAAAGCAATTTCTTTTTCAGAGAAAATCAAATTGTCATTTAAAATTCTTGATCCAATTTGTTTCAAAGTTAAGGAGAATGCTTTTAAAATGTCTTTTATTCATCAGCATTTATATTACATTTTCACATCTTCTATTTAAAGTAAGAAAGTGCATCCCAAAAGAAATTTACTAATTTAATTTCAGAAAATTAAAGAAATAGGAGTCTGGTGCGTTTAAGAAAGGGAAGGAACCGAGGTGGGCACTGTAGACCAGAGGAATCTACGCAATTGAGGTAGATCTTCACTCTCAGTCTCAATCAGTGCTACTTTCCTTCAACTGGACGTGGATCATCACGCTAGGAAATAGCACAATGAGAATAACAGAGAGGTAATGTATCTATTGTGGACAGCTTACCCAGAGTAAACCACCAACCAGACTGGAAAATGTGCTAGTTATCTTACTGACAAGGATAATCTAACATTCGGTGGTGAGAACCCACCAACAGCTCCTGGGGGTCTGTCCCTTGAGTATTACAGTTAAAATAATCACGTGGGTCAATTCTTTTATATCATCTGGGCTTCTTAGGAGTCAGAATCAACAACAATAACATCTCACTGACAGAAATTATGCCTTAATCCATGTAAAGGCCCATTACGCTTCACAGAATCAAGCGTGTTTTATATACTCATTGCCATTCTGAACCATAAAGACCTCCTATAAGATGTCCAAGACTACATCTTTAAGATCCAGGCAAGTAGCCTCACCTTGTGTCAGAACAACAGCTGGAGGCTTGAAATCACGGAGCTTTCAGGTAGGAAATTTTTTAACTTTCAGGGTAAAAACTTCTAATTTAATGCTGGGTTTCTCAGATTTAAAGTTCATAGGAATATCCTGGACAGATTGTTAAATTGCATATTCTAGCATAAGTGATTTAATGTATAGCCTAAATTTCTTCATTTCTAATAAGTTCCCATGAAATTCCTATGATCTGATACTTTGGGCCAGCTCATAAATAATACGACAATTGTATAACAGTGAGTTAGTTTATTGTGCCAACCTGGCTGATAAACACGTGGGGTTAATTGAAGGGTGGAGAGATAAATGGCTAGGTGAGCCTCGCCTTTCTGGTTCTTGGGTCTCTTGCTCTCTGATGGTTGGACCAGGGTGCAGCTGCCTTAGCAGTTCCCTGCTTCAGTGGGTAAGGCTCACTTCCTGCAAGACATCCCCAAGGAGAAGCCACATGGACCTACCCTGATGCAGGCCTGGGTGCTGGAGCAGCCGTGTGAAGACCCCTGCCAGCGCCGAGATGCTTACACACTCACTGATTCGGCTTTCCTCCTACAGTCGGTGTCATTGTGTTTGTTTTGTGAGATGGAGGGGGATTTTGTGTATTGGTGTTGGATATATGGGTTAATGTTGGACTTGTGGAGTTAGGCAGCACTGGGTTGGGATGTTTTCTTGATGTGCACTTCCCGTTTATATAAAACTCTCTCTAATACATATGAGTTTCTGAGGATTGTTTTCTTTAAAGTACCCAGACTATCACAAACAGCTTCAGTTTACTTAAAAGAACCAAGGTTTTGGAATGACTTCTCTTGATCTTACAGTATGACTGGGGCATAAAGCTATCATCTTTCAGAAACTATTCTGAGTTACAACTTAAGCTCATTGTACCAACAGGGATTTCTGCCATTTCTGCCTTAAATGCTTTGCCTACTAACCTGTACATATAATCATGCATATAGAAATTACTTAACCTCCAAAAGGTTTACTTCTGGTATATCTTAATTTGTTCTTTATTTTTGCCCTCTATATTTACTTACATGGTCTAATATGAGATTGAAGTAGCTAATAAAGATTATATTTCTACCCATTTTCAATTTAATTTGACTTGTGGTTTTTCATTACAATGAAAAGTACACACACAAAGTACAGACAAAAAGTACACACACAAATATATGAGAGTAATTCAAAAGTTCATGTGAGAATATTATTAAAAGATATTGGAAAACTTCCATGAATTTCTGAAGTCCTTGAGTACATATTAAATACAGAAAAGGAAACTATATCAGACTTGGAACTACAGACAATAAAAAATTTTGTACATATATGGATACATAGAAATTTATTTGTACAGAATTATTTTAATATTTTTTCAACATAGGGAAGTATTGTTTGCCAGCATATCCTCCATCTACATGCACACACTTCTGAAAGTGTTGTTTCCATTTTCTAAAACTTCCCCAAGGAAGTATGCACTCTTTAATTTACATCATGTCAAGACTGCAGTTTTGGCATCAAATCTTGTGTGTATGCAATGCTGTGTATGTTTGAGAACAAAAATAATCCTGAAGGGGCAAGATTGGGGGTGCTGGGTAATTTGGGTAAGATTTCATAGTGAAGTTTTTACAGATGAATCCTTATACTCCCTGAGCAAGCGCATTGTTGTCATGAAACAAAGGTTGCTTGGGGCAAATTTCTGGATTTTTTTCACTCCAGTGCCATGGACTGCAAGAGGAAGAAGCAAATACGTACTGCAGTTAAAACAGCCAGAGTGCTCCTTAAAAGCAAGGCTGATAAGAATTTGGACATGTTAGAAAGAGAAAACAGTCACTGGAAAAGGCCATAGATGTGCTTCTGTACTGTACTTTTCAGAACATTTCTAGGACTATGATTTTGTTTATTTACTTCCATGGCTTTTTATATTGAAGTTTTATATTGAAAAAAACAAACAAAAAAACCCTCTTCATTAAAAAAACCCATGCTCATCTGCATCCTTCGAGAAAATGGATCAATAGTACCCTTTGGGATGCTGAAAAGGAGTTAACATAATACATTCTGGGCTGACCTCTCAGTCTTCCATTAAAATGGCTAAACAAATCGTCTTTGTTTTGAATGAACCATATTTTTAGGTCACCCTAAAGGTACTCAGACAATTCTGTCCTTCCATGCCCCTCTGCATTTGCAGAAACAAAAAGAAGTTACAGAGAACAAGGTCAGCTGGTAAAGGTGCGTAGGGCAAGAGAGGCATGTTGTTTGGGGGCCAAAACTGGTGTATTGAGATTGCTGCAGGAGTAAGTGAATTATCGCGTTACCAAACCCAGTCCCCTGCCTGCCACAAATCAGGCCTTTTATGTGGCACACTGGTACGCAATCCTTTCAGAATTTCTCAATAGAAAGCTTGATTAACAGTCTCACCTGGTGGAAAGAACTCCAAATGCACTATCCCTCTCACATCGAAAAAACAACAACAACTAGTAAACATCATTCTGATCTTTGATT
This sequence comes from Echinops telfairi, assembly GCF_000313985.2. Lineage (NCBI taxonomy): Eukaryota > Metazoa > Chordata > Mammalia > Afrosoricida > Tenrecidae > Echinops > Echinops telfairi. The sequence continues at coordinate 3,824,566 of NW_022107432.1, read as the reverse complement.
TCACTTGATGAGCTTTTTTAGGTGAAGTGAAGACGGCATCTCCCACTGGCTTGACTGATGTTTGCTGTCAGGGTTATAAGAATAGCACCATGTCTTATCACCAGTAATGACCTTGGGGAAGAAGCTTTGGAGTTGTTCCTTCAAAGCCTGGCATGTTTCCACTTGATATTCTTTTTCCTGCTCAGTCAAAACCTGAGGCAACCCTTCTCATTCCCAAATCTTCCATTAAAATTCACAAAACTGAGCTCAAAGTTAGTCCAGATAAACTTCCCCATCTCTTCAACGGTCCCTCATAAGTTTTACAGCACAAGTGCACACATTTTGCCAACATTTTCATCTTCTTGGGAAGTTGATGGATGTCCAGAATGAGATTTGTCATGAATTGACATTTTACTTTTTTTGAAAGGAGTAAACCACATTTACACACACATTTTCCCCATAGTGCTGTACTTGTAAGCAGTGTTCAACATCACAGCAGTTTCTGCAGCACTTCTCCAGAACAGGAACAAAATTTCATAGGTGCACGCTGTTCTCCTAAATTAGCCATCACTAAAAAGTAAGTTCAAGCGAAACTGCTTTTACCAAAAAATCGCTGTGACTAGAGAGAACCTTCCCACGTGATGCCACAGGGTGCACTCACTAAGAGCGAGTTGCTGATAAGGGGTGTGGGGGGTGTGGGAATGCATACGATGAAAGCTCCACTTTGTAGAGCTTTTTTTCCCCATTTTTTTTCTGGGGATACCCTCTCAAATCAGTTAGCGGATAAAGAGCAAAATCTAGGTTCAATAGGTTCTCTCTGTATGCATTAAACCACTCCATTATTCTACCTGAAAGTGCTACATGTTTTTGGATGATCGTTACACATAAACCTATAATACAAGAACAATCATATCTATTATTATTTTTACTTTTGAGGAAACAGATTTTAATAAAATATCCCTAGTGTTTGATGCCAAAGACTGTTTTTATTCCTTGTGCTTCTTTCCTTTACCAGGTAGCTGTCATTCCAGAAAGAATTGAAGAACTTTCCATTATTTAGGAGTGCTCATGGGATTCAAATCCTCCAGAAATAATCCAAAATTTCAGGTAACCAATACGTGTCATTAGATCAAATATTCACCCCTGAATAGTACGTAAATCACACCACTTTTGATTTCAGACTATTGGAATTTAGATCCCCAGTGTCTCATAGGTGTTGACATTCTCCACGTCTATCTAGGTGTCAGCACATCTGCTCAACATTTATTTATTTTTGCATTGTTCCACTCAATTTAATTCTATACCATTCCTACCCATCCATCGATATCTGTGTGTTCCCAAAATAGATGGAGGAGTGGACACCAACTCTTGATGCCATCCAGAGCTTCTTTTGACAAAGATTATTTCAAGAATTTGGTTTAATGAGAATTCCATACTATAGAAGTTTATGATAAACAGAGACAGAAGGAGAAAAAACCGAAAACAATCTTTGACTTGTGGTTTCATTTGGAGCCGCTGAGGAACTTCACAGAGGAGAGGAAACAAACAGAACAGTTTAATCACAAACAACTTAAAGCAATGACTGAAGTTTATAGCTAGAAATTGATTTTCATTCAAATTACTTTAGTTTTGTGTCTTATCAACAGATTAAAAACTCTAAGACTTACATTAATCTTGATCTCACATCTTGAGTTAGTCCAATCTGCATCACATGAACATAGAGATGCATTGATGAATCTGTGTATCTGCAACAGAGAATTATGCTTCTAAATAAGTACACCTTTAAGCACAAGAGCAATTTACCACTTAAATCCCTTTCTCCAACTTCATGTGGATAACATATTCCCCTGAGCAAGAGAAAATGATTGCATTACTGGTTTCTTAGTCTTCAGGTGACTGGACTTAAGAAATTTATCAAGTTTCATTTTTGCTTACCTCCCCATGGCAATGGGAGAAGAGGTCTAAAAGATTAAAATAATTCCAATTAAAAATCAACTGAGGCTTATGCAAGATCGGATGTGTGGTACGGCCCAGCCATGTTGCAAAGAGGTACCTAATTACACCCTCCCTTGGCAGCTTACACAGGCAGTGCAATGGATACAAAAGAAAAATGATGCTGCCGAAGGCAGCTTGGTGCATGCTAGGCAAGCCAGTCTGATTTCCAACTTCATCTCCTGGAGAGACACTCCTGCTCCAGATCTGTATAAACTAATATTATTCATGAACTGGAGAGTTATTGTAAGCTTCATATAGATATTCATAAAATAACTTGTATGCACATAGTGATAAAAGAACCAGTCTACTTCGGAACATTTTTAATATCAAGTGTGTTGTATTATCCCTTCACTGAGAAAATAATAGAATATCTCATCTTCCTACCTGCTACTTCTATTACTCCGAACAGTTTCCTTTAAGTATATTAAAGTCTAATTAATCCACGTTTATTGAAAATTACTTTATGCTAATGAGAAGAAATAAAAGAAGGGCAGAGATAATGTATCAGTACATTGCATTAACTAAAACAGGCAGCATCTGTCATCTTAACAGGATTTAACTCTTGTTTTATGAAAGAGCATAATTAAAACTATCTTTATCAACTTTCCCTTGAACGTTATATCTTAAATAAGTGAAATATACTTTATTAGAGTTAATAATAGAAAAAAAATATATCTACCTTCCACATAGACAAGGATTTGAGAGGCACTCATTCGCATTAGTTTCACAATATTTCCTGAAAATCTGACAGCTGCATTCACAAGTAGAAAGACTGATCCTACCAACAGAATCTCCAGCTTGAGGATGGGACGCCGAGAGGCAGTCTTCTGCATTCACTTTCCCATCAATGCCTGCGTTAAGAGAGTCAAGACAAAACAAAAAGCTATTTAAAATGCAAAACTCAAAGGTTTGTAGATTGCTCTAAAATTCACCAGGAAATCAAAACTTCTTCCCTATAATGACAAAGTGACTGATATCTTGTTGCAAAAGAAACCACTTTTCAAGGATAAAAATGGTTTGATCTATGAATAAGATTGTTTATTTAATATTATGGAAAGAGAAATTTAAAAAGGTAATATACTTAATAGGCTTGTTTTTCATGTGAGTTATTTACTAACAATTTAAATGAAATAATGATAAAGCAAGTTATCACTGTCAATATTAATTTATATATGTGTGTATATCTATCTAAATATATAGACAGATAGATATGGATATTTGAAAGTGAAACATTTCTTATCTTCAGGATTTGAGAATCAAGAAAATGTTTCAAGTTTTCAAAGTTGGGTTTTGTGTCTATAAATGTGCTGTATGAGGTTTCTAAATAGAACCTAGTTTTTGCTAAGTACTAGAGACAAGTACCTCTGCTAAAACCCTAGGGCTTTCAAAAGACACATTTTGAATATTCATTAAGCACTTGTCAAGTAACACCTCAGTGCTCAATTAGGAGTGCCAAGCTAACAAAAAGTATCTGTTAATGCAGAACCTTACAGTATCAGGTGTGGCGCACGGATGACATGGCGCAACACGGACCGAGACAAGAATGGTCAGGACCCTTCTGGTAGATGCAATCTGCGAAGTTTATTTAAGCTGCCTCTTGCTCCGAGGTCAGCTGCGGAAGACCCCAAGCTCCTAAAACCCCGG
>NW_022107432.1:3718028-3819794 GCF_000313985.2 Echinops telfairi | reverse complement strand
TGATAATGCGTAGCGAGCGGCTGGCAGCGCATGCGCAACAAGCTTGTTTACAGCTCAGCTCTGACAATGCGGGCGCGGTCCGGCGCCATCTTGTAATGGCGTCCACAATCAGGGATATAGTATTTATACATAAATATAATATTAAGATCTATATATCTATAGGAAAACAAAAGTAGTGCTTAGTGGAAAGCTATAGTGTGTTTCAGGTTTAGCATGTTAGTGAGTTAGGAAAATCCAGAGAACCATGATCCAATGGCTAGAACAATCCCTTTGTACAGTGTACTTGTATTTGTACTGAGCGTCTACTAGTAGAAGCTCCCATAGAATGAACGAGTGCAAGGCTCTGAGGACTATACACAGCATGACACAGCTCACCAGTCCAAACTCCTGGTCAGTAATTGTGGGTATTGAGTTTAAATGTGCTTTCAGAAGAGACAGCCCAAAACAGAAAATGAGGATAATCGTTGACTTGTGCTTCCAACCATTATTTTAAGTTGTCTACCTTGTAACAAGCATGATATGTGCAAAAAGTCCTATGTTAAGTAAGAAAGTGGATAGCAAACTGAAAACATGGCTCATGTAGCCAAGAAAATTAGGTCTAATTAAGGGGAATGAAAGCTAAGCTAATAATCATAGTGTAAAATAAAACTAATAACCACAACCCATCAGTACTTGGAGTCCTTATTATATGCCAGGTTTTGTTCTAAGAACCTTATATAAATAAATGTTTAATCATCACAATTCCCGTAGGAGAGAACTTATTATTCCTGCTTTTACAGAGGGAAAATGCAGCAGAGTTCCACCGCTCTTCAGTGGGAGAGCCCGTGGTATGAGTCACGAAATGTCGCGTCTCTCAATACCCTACCAGTAGGACGTGTGTCCTCGTGAGAGAGAACACCACATTCCAGTCTGAGGGAACGCAGCGACTGAACTTATTTGAGAAAGTGGATCAAAAAAGCTGTTATGATCATAGACAAAGGAAACTTAAAATATAATTTTAAAAATAATATTAAAGAATAGCATGGCCTTTTATGTGAATTAGACATCTCAGGGTTTGTTAGGATACCAGAAAAAGCATTGGATGGGGGAGTGTATTGACCAGTCATATTGGAAAATTCTGTATTTATTGTAAATAATGTTTCTGATTGTAATAAATTTGATGAAAACATTTTGGAAATACTGGATTCTCTAAGAATATTGAAGAAAAAAATAATTTAAATGTGTCCACATCAATCAAGTCTGTATCTTTGAGAAATGTAGCAAATTTAGGTTCATAGTTTACATAGCCAAAGTTAAGGACAAATAATTACCTGACACCTTCTCTTAAATGTCTCAGCACACAATAAACGAAAAACAAGTGGCCAATGAGTTCTCACTCCCGGGAAACCATCGGGGTCAGAGCAGTACTGTGTTCCACAGAGTGCTCCATGGCTGCCTTTGTGGAAGTAGAGTTTCGGCTTTTCTTTGAGGCACCTCTGGGTTTCTGAGGGGCCTGGTTTGTAGCGGGTTACACATTGCCTGCTAAATTCAAGGTCACCAGTTCAAAAGTACCAACTGTTCTGTGGGAAAAAGAGAGGCGCTGTGGTACAGTTACAGTCTAGGAAATCCACATGGGCAGTTCTAATCTGTTCTGTAGGGTTGCTATGAGTCAGAATTGCCTCAATAGCCATGCATTTCTTTTTTGTGTTCACTCAACTGTCCAATCTTTAGCTTCGCAGGGAAGCAGCTATAAAACCATTTTTTTAAAAGACTATATGACCCAGGTAAGCTCAGCTCCATTTTTCATGCCCTTATCCAGGGACCCAAATTAATCAGCCATCCTCTGTATGTAACATTACCTATCATTGTCGAAGAAGGGGCACTTGACAAACAAAACACTGAATCGTATTTTCTGCTGGTATTTCTTTGGCCCCGGCAACTCACCTTAATCAGCCCAATGCCAGTGGTGTGAGTAGAAAAGGGAAATATTTGTGTCAATAATAAAATTTAGTGGATACTATTTAATCAATCAATTCTCTCATTTGCTCATGGGGGTGTTTACTAGTACATCAGATGTTTACTGCTATAAAGAAATAAAATCACTTCCTGAAAGCAACATGTTCAGGACCACTTTTATATTTAACATTCAATATTTATTGACTTTATACATTAATACTATTTATTACTTTGTGTGTGTGAAATATTACAACTGTATTGAATTTGAGGGATTGCTTATGTTTCTAGAGAAACCAACATTACAGTGAACAATATGAGTGGAAATTCTGCTTGGCATGTGTAGAATCATGGTGAGCAGAGATAAGATGAAGAAGTTGTTTCCCATTGATTTGCCGCTATTGTCTGTCAGTGATATGAGCAGTTATACACATGGGATAAAATATATGAGACCCTTGCAAATTGAGATGAAAATAATCATTTTCTCTCTTCTGCATGGCCTGGACATTGGCAAAAAGAAAAAAGAAAAAAAAAAAGAAAAAGTTGGTCAATTTAATATAAAAGGGCGAAGGGCAGAGAATCAAATAGGAATGCAATTAGGTACATCTAGGGATGTAGAATACAACCTTGTCCTAGACCTTTTCTGATTTTAAACCATGCAATATTCCATTCTCTATTCACACACTGCCTCCTGATCTCTGTACAAGTCGCACAGGAGCAAAATGAAGCATTCCGGAATTCCCAGTGTTCTCAAGGGTATCCATAGTTTGCTATGATCCACACAGTTAATCCACGCAGCATCAGGATTGGAGGAAGGCTTATCAACAACCTCCCACATGAAGGTGACACAACCTTGCTTGCTGAAAGTAAGGAGGGCTAGAAGCACTTACTGACGGTGATCAACGATTGCAGCATTCGGTATAGATTACAACTCAATGTCAAGAAAACCAAAATCTTCCCAACTGAACAAACAGGTAAGTACCATCTTGATAAATGGAGAAAATATTTAAATTGTTAAGAATTCCTCTTCCTTGGATCAAAAATAAATGCTCATGGAAACAGCAGCCAAGAAATCAAAAGATGGGTTGCATTAGGTAAGCTTGTTGCACAAGACCTCTTTAAAGTTTTGAAAACAAGACAGTTGCTTTGAGAACTAAGGTACCTGACCTGAGCCATGGTATTTTCATTTGTCTCATATATCTGTGAAAATGGGGCATTGAGTGGATTATTCAAAGAAGACCGAAGAAAAATCAATGCATTTGAGTTCTGGTGCTGGCAGAAAATTGAAAACACATGGACTCCTAAAAGGACCAAGTGATTTGTTTGGGAAGAAGTGTGGCCAGATGCTCCTTAGAGGCAAGTCTGGCAAGAAGTCATCGCACATACTTGGGGCCTGTTGTCAGGAGAGACAGTTCCTGGAGAAGAATTTCAAGCTTTGTAAAGAAGAAGGCACCAAAAATGAAGAAGGCCCTCCAGGAGATAAATTGACCCAGGGGCTGCAACAAGGAGCCAAACATAACAACAATTGTGAGGATGGTCCTGGGCCAGGCAGCGTTTTGTTCTGTTTTGCACAATGTCACTAGGGTTGAAACTGACTTAGTAGTACCTAACTAAAATAGGGATGTAGGAGCCGTGAAATAAGTTGATGTATTCTGTTGTTTGAAAAGCTCTTTCCTTAATGAAAAAGAATGTATCGATTTAGCAAGAGAAAACATTGAGATTACTAATGAACTGTTTTATACCCTAACACTTCATTCATTATTTGACCTTCTGATCTTAAATTAGTTTTCTAAACAGACATGGATGTGCCTGGGTGATGAAAATTGTTAAGATATAGATGACTAATAGAAAGGTTGATTTTCCAAATTCACTGAGTCGAAGGCAACTAACAAGTAACATGCAGCGAAGGGAAGGATGAAGTGCAAGCTTGCTGGAATCTTCTGTACCGACCGTGGAGCCATGGTTCCCTCAGTGCACGGGCTGTAGTACTTTGTTGTTGCTGTCATTAGGTGCCACCGAGTCAGCTTCAACTCACAGCGACTCGATGTACAACTTTCGTACCTGATCAATTTGACTTGCTTTTTATTGTGTTACCCTCATCTTTGCTACATGCACACTTGACTACTCACTCTAATCACACTGACCAACTGGTAGTTTTCAAACATTTATGCATGTTTTTTACCATGGGATCTTTGCATTTTGCAACTCTTCCTCTCTTGTAGATCTTTATTCAAATGTCACTGTTTCAATGTGACCTACTGTAACCAAAATACCTAAAATTAAACCCTCCTATCAACATTATTCATCATATGTCCCTGTGGCAAATGAAATTTACATATCATTTTTATATAACATTTTTTACATTTATTTCTGTCTTTCATACTCCATTATATTCTTAGTTCCATGAAGGAATGAATATTGTCTGTCTAGTTTAATGTTATATCTCCAGCAGTAAGGCTATTATTCCAGGTCCAAGAATATTTCCAACATTTGTTAAAAAAATAATTGTTAAAATTTGTTAAATTAAATATAGTAATACATTATTTTAAATATAGGATTTGTCTTATGTTTTCTTCTCAGAAGTCCCTAAGCTTTTCTCAGTGAAGGACCTATTTGTTCTTAAAAATCTGAGTAAAGCGTCAACCCTTGCAGGGTGAGACTCAGAATCTGGAATGAGTTAATCCCCCAGAGGGGCAAGCTTGGAAAGCTTGCCCTGTCTGTAAAGGCGAGAATTACTTCATGTAGTCTTAACTTTTTCCAACTTTGAGACACTTTGAGATAAGAAAATAAAAACAGCGCGCACACACACACACACACATACAGTTGTGAAAGGTAATAGGACTTTGGTTAAAATTATATCTCTCGTGTGTAATTACTAACCTGTCCAAACTTTGAATTCTTAATCAAAATATGTTGTATCATACTAGAAAGATATAGACAAAGCATATGCATCTGGAAACACATACACAATAATAAGTTTGTAATAATTTACTATAACAAAATAATGTTTTATCTTCTTCGTAGGATAAAAATGTGACTGCTTTGACAATGTTTTCTTGAATTTAATCAATTTCAAGTAGAATAATATTTAGTATTTATTAAACATTATCAAAATGTTACTGAAGATCTCAGTATCAGTTCTTGGCTTGCTTTGTCCTAATTTGATGCCATTACTTTTTTTTCACTGATTAATTTACCTTATAAACATCTACTCTGGTGCAGGCATTGTTCTAGGTGACACCGTTGCTTTTGATCTGCCCTGTAACATTCCCACCTCTACCTCAGCATCTTTTCCAAGTACTATAATGATCGATATTCCAGAAATTTAGTTGATAATAGAACAAGATTGATAAATTTCTTTTTGTTAATCTGACACATCTGTGTTCTTTTCTGATATGCTGCTGCCTATTCAAAGGGCTACAGCAATAGTTTCCATTTGAAACAATTTTTAGTTTGTGATTTTCTTATTATGAATTACTGAGTTCACCATTATTGTGGCAAGAACTATTTTTAAGAATAATAGAATTTTCAGAATTTTGAATGCCACTGCTCTTGCCAAAACCCTCTCTATCACACATTTGACTCCGTAGCTGACATTCTCACAATAAAATTAATACATAAATTTCATAAATAAGCAACTGAGGCATATAAAAATAAATAATCAAGAAGATATTTCAAATATCAATAAAATTAAAACAGAAGTAATCTTTAAGTTATCTAAGTATCTTATCTATCAATGCCTATCTTTCTATCTATATTTTTACCATCACTCTATCCCAGATTTTCCGGTCTGTTTTCCTCTTATTTTCTCTCCCAGGTTCCTGATCAAACCTCTCCCACTGATCAGCCTTACATGTCAAATAAGTTTTTCAGTGTCACCTTCCTGATTCCTAAAGTTCTTCATTTCACTTGCCATACACTAAGAAAAATACCGTGTGCCACCTCAGCTCTCTTCTAAGGTAAAGACGTCCCCACCTACAATCATATCATCTCACTTGATGTGTTCTTTACTACTCCTGTAACGCCAACAGATCTGGAATCCCTGGAGGACCTGGCACGAAGGGCTACAAAAGTTCTTCATGTGCCATAACTTAATTTCGACCTTTGAGATATTTTTACTCTACATTTCTGCAAATATAAGATCTAGGAATCTGGAACACTATTTTCATTTGACTAAGTCATAGTACAAGGAACAGCACAATAGTCACTTAAAAACAAATAAACAAACAAATACTATGTTGCCATTCAATTCTTTTGGATTCTTTGTGCCAATAGATAATCAAGCTAGGGTGGAATTCACCATCATAACAAAGGCAATTGAACTTAATCATGAGGAAGAAGTATGAGAGATGAGAGCCTATTAAGCATTTGTCACCAAAAATACTCCAATTGGATACCACCTGTATTACTTTGCTCAATTTTATTAGCATATGGACAAAGGGCCTAACTAGGAGATCAGAACTCTCAGCCATATGGTTCTAGGTTATCTCACCACACAATTCACTAGACAGGCTGAAGTGGTGACCAAGATAAGAGGACAGCAATTTCACAAGACAGGAGTAATATGATATCATCAAGCAGAATTTTACCCTTGTTTTCATAATCAGTTTCCAAATATATTTTTTTCTTCTAGGACTCTTTATACTTATACCACAGCTTCAAGAGGGTAACCCCCTTCAAGAGGGTAACTTTAAACTTATACTACAGCTTCAAGAGGGTAACCCCCAATGAACTAGCACCTCTGTGATGCACCAAAAACCAATAAAACAGAATAACATGACATTGGTATTAGTTTATTAGTGATAATAAATTAAAGGACCCATACAACAAAAAAAAACATAGGTCAAGGAATAGGTTTCGAGCTTATACTAAATCCTAGCTCCAATTTAAAAACAATTAGCTCTTATATCATGGCCCTGTTGGATATTCACCCCCAGGAAGGGCACACAGAGGGGACTGGTGTTTTAGCAAAATGTGGTGAAGAAATTTAATGGTGCCTGGCTATTAGATAAAATAATATCTGGGATCTTAAGGCTTGTCTCCAAATAAGCAGTCATCTAAGGGAGATGTTATTGAAGTCTACATGGAAGAAGAACACCAACATCAGCCACTGAAGGATTCTGAATCATATAATTGAAGTGAAGGGAAGATTAGTATCAGAGTCTAAATTGTGAGAATTCTGTTTGCAGAGGCTGTGGATGACAATGGGACCCCAGATTCATTTGTGGAACCACATAGAAATCAGCCTCCAGTGAACTCCTTCTATCCATAATTGAAGGATGAGAGACAAGTGGCCACTAAAGAAAACACATTAGATACTTGAATATAGAAGATCAAAGGCATAAATATTACTTGACAGTTTAAACTTTGTCAGCAGAATCCTCCCAGGATCCATGCTGGACCTGACCTTGTTTCCAAATGTTTTGTATGTTTGGGTTGCATTGTTTTATTTGTACATATTAAAGTGTATCTCATAGGAGTTCTAACATTGGGGATCACCCTCTGGAAGTTGTGTTAGATGTTTGTCCATTTTTTGGTATATGAAAGCCAGGATTGATGGCCCTGTAGAGACAGAAAATAGAATAAGGATTATGGGGTGAGGAGGATACAGTGGTGGTGGTAGGGTGGTGTCAAGGAATCCATGTAGGAAAAGGATGTTTGGAATCTGGAACAATGCTGATTTGGGGGTAGCAGTTTCTAAAAAGAGAGTACTTATATTAAAAAGCAGAGTGATATGAATTGCACCAGGGTCTAAATCTGAGCTTTTCACAGATATGCTTAATTTAGAGACACTCATATCCCTTAGAGCTGCTAGGTGCGTCCCTGCCAAGAGTTTAGAGTGGACTTCTTCCCACTAAATTGCCCATGTACACAATGAGGTACTGGCACCTGTGTGGTAGAGATGCCAAGTTCATATCTCTTTACTTAATCTGAGTTTTATGAAGAAACACCTTAGTTTCAGACTTCCCTCCAGGGTCTACAGGAGGCTTGTTTTATAATGATACATTAGATGAAAACTTTTCTTTCCCTGATCTATTGGTCTCTCACCTTCACAGATATAATTGCTGAGATAATTCCTCTAATTTGCAACTTGAATTAAACACTGACTCTTCCCTGGAAAATCTGACTTACTAATATTTTCTCTTGTTATTGTTAAGTGCCATGACTTGGACCTGATCCTTACCAACTCTACACACAGCAGAATGAAACACTGCACAGTCTTGTGCCGTCATTGTGGTTGCTCCTATATTACCCCATTGATGCAACCACTTTGTAATCCACTTCATTGGGGGCCTCCTTCTTCTTTCCATACCCCGCCACTTTACCAAACCTGATGTTCCAGCAACTGGACTCTTGACAAGATGTCAAAATAGCCCTATATTTTCTCTAAGGAAATATTTCAAATTTTGGTTATGAAGAGCAAAATGGTAGTAGTAGTAGTAGTAGTAGTGGTAATAATAATAATAAAGTTGGAAATAAGTATAAATCTGAGTTTTATGAAGAAACACCCTAAGTTCAGACTTCGATCCAGGGTCTACAGGAAGCTTGTTTTGTAACGATAAATAAAAGTATAAATAAAAGTTATTAGCAAACTGTAAGTCACTAATACAAAATGAAATTATGTGAATTGGAATTTTAACCATCCTACAAACCTTTTGCCATCAAGTTGAAACTGATTTGTAGCAACCCCATAGAACAAAATAGAATTGCCTCATAGGGTTTCCATGGCTGAGAATCTTTATGAAAATCAACTTGCACATCTTTTCCCAGAGAGCAGCTAGGAGGTTCCAATTGATGAACTTTTGATTAGGAGCTGCAACTTTTAAATATTGTACCACAGGAGCATGATAGAAGCACATTACATACATCAATATCTAGATATGCTGACATGGAAGCATATTAGGAATGTAGGTTTTTTTATGTACTGGCTAAAACAAAAATGAATTAAGCATTTAATTACTATTCATTTTGCTAATGTTCTTATTGTTTGTAGGATATTATTGGGTGATAGTGCGACTCATGAATATTTTCAAAAACTCTACAAGGAACTTTTATTGATGCTTTATTTTTCTATCTATAAATATCCCCAGATTGGACAGGACTTTCAAATCCATTATGAAGGTCTTCATCACTTCAGCTAAAGGATAAATATCAATAAAAATTTAATAATAAAATGATGAGGAGGAGGATGCTGGTTTAATTCCTCACTATCCTCAATCTTTGATATCTCATTCTATGCAAAGAATAGGGAAAACTCTTCAATATTATTCCAGAATTTTATTGAGATATCTTTCCTTAGACTTCCTTACTATAAACGTATGTCTGTAAGTACCTTAAAGGTCATTGGAAAAGTCATAAAAACAATTATTATGGTATTAGAATTTTAAAGATATATTCAAAATACTCTTTACAAGATTGCTTAGGCAAGAAAAAATCAATATATTTATTCATAGATGTTCATCCTTATTGGTTTCAAAAGTGCATAAATCAATCAAGACAGATAAATTGAAGTATGTAATTAGCCAAATATGTTAAAGCCTTTGGTTTGTAAAAGTACACAGTGGATATAGTTTAGTTCAAAGGAATATGATGACAAATTAAAAATAGAAGACATGGGAGAACACACACATATTACTATTCACAACATTTAAAGATGAGTAAAAAAAAATCATGTTTAATTGTATACAACAGTCCCTGTGGTAGTTACATCATCTTTTGTCAATTTGAGGCTTAAGAGTGAAGGGGTGGAGTTTAGCCTCTTGATCAGATTGCAGCTTGATTACCTCATTTGGAGGCACTGAGGAGGTACATAGCTCCTCAGAGGCAGGGCACATGCTCACTTCCTGAGAGACTCTCTAGTGACAAGACACGTGGGTCTATGCTGATGGCAGCGAGAGCCTTGGCCTGGAGGAGCCATGTGGAGACCCATGCAAGTCTTGAGATGCTTCCACCATTACTAGATCCACAAGACTGTCCACCCACTGGCCTGTTAGCTTCCTGCATTCAGCATTGTTGCATAGGTTTCATGAGTCTGAAGAGGAATTTACGGATTGGTATTGGACATATGGGCTAATATCGGACTTATGGGCTTGATCTGGACTGGGCTGGGATGTTTTCGCAATATTCAATTGCTCTTGTATATAAACTTCTTATACACAAATGAGTGTGTCTATAAGTTTGTTTCTCTAGTGTACACAGACTAACACAGTCCCTTACTATATCAGAACCCTATGTGCTGGTTAAAATTAACAAAGAAATGTATTTTCAGAACTGAAGAACTTTACACATAGATGGAAATGCATATGCATTATAATTTACTGATCAATTAATGCTGATAAATTATAGAGATTTATTTTAAATAAGTTCAGTGAATTTTATTATAAATCATTAGCCCCCTTGCAGAAAATAACTTATTATTTGAAGTACTGCCTACTTAACTTCAAAACAAAATGAAATTCACTAACATCTGTAGATTCTGACTCATAGTGAACTTCTAGGCAGAACAGAAATGCCCCTTTGGGTTTCAAGTATATAAATCTTTCTCATAGTAGAAATCCTTGTCTTCTCTTAAGAATCATAAATAATTCTGACTTAATTCAAGTAAGCAAACCTGTGTCAATCATATACAACACAATAATTTCTGTCTAATTACATCATAGGACTATTATGAGACTGCGGTCTAAATACACTTACTTCCATCTAGTCAGTCCTGACTTGTAGGAACCTATAGGACAGGCCAGAACTGCCATGTCAGCTTCTGAGACGATAGCTCTTTGCAGGAGTAGAAAGATACTTTCTCCCACAGACAAGTCAGTGGTTTCGAACTGCTCACCCGGAATTCATAAACACTGTGCCGATTGGGCTCCTCAGATTATGAGACTGGACTATACAACGTTGCTGCATATTGCTATAGAGTCATGGGGATCCAAGATGTGCAAGCTAGAATTTTTCCATAGGGTTTCAAAGACTGCTACCTTTGAAAAGCAGATCACCCAGCCTTCTTCTGAGCTACCTCTCGGTGGGTTGTAAATGCCATTCAGTTGCCATACTGTCGGCTACAGGCTATCTGTACAGGTATCTCAGATACTAAGAGGGTCACTCAAGGTGAAAATTGAGTCATAGAGGTAATTTTAGTTTCAGCTCTGAAGGGTGACTAGGAGCCATGTGGTGGGGTTCTACCCGTCTCTATCTAACTAGTAAGCAATGACTTTGTTTCACGATTTTAAGTTCAGGTCTACATGTCTCTTTAGTTCTATAACCTTCTACAATATTTTTTTTCTAATCAGTAAAAATAGAGAACCATTTAATTATTCTGGTATAAGGTCTTGAAGGCAGATTCTCCTGTGATCTATTGTTTCTTAGTCTAATTATTTACATTTATCTTTTATTTTCAACACTCTTCCTTTCTCTGGACAGAGGCAGACTAATAGTTCAAATTTAGATGGCTGCTCAGAATATATTGAGGCCCTATGTTTCTATTCACAGAAAGAGGATATTTTCTCAGATGTATTCAATTAATATGGCTTTTCTAGCCATAATTCTTTAACCCAATTTTGGAGTTTGTTCTCTACTATACGAATAGAATTAGAATGGGATTAACACTTGACTTTAGGGGAGTGTAAGGTCGAAGCCACACCTTTTTCCTTGGGGCATCTTTAGACTCTATGTTGCAAGAGGGTGTGACTTGAGACCCCATCCCTTGTTTTCCTTGGGGGGTGTGATTGACTAAAACACAACCACTGTTTATCAAAACCCTTCCTCAGTGTATAAGAATTATCTGGGACACACAGAGAAAGCCAAGCAACATTGAAAGAATAGATTCAAGATCACTGGTTTAAACGGTAGTGCTGGATGAGACTTCTTGTCTTGCATTGGAAAAGTAAGTCCTTGATACAATTAATGTATAGATTGTTATAAGAGCTGTAAGAGCCCCCAATAAAATGATTTATTAGGATAAAAAAGAAAGTAAAGCAAGTGTGCTATTTTAAGGATTAAGGTACACTTGACCCAAGCTATAGTATTTTAAATGGTCTCATATGCAGGTGAAAGTTGGACATTGGATAAGGAAGACAGATGAAAAATCAATGCATTTGCATTGTGGTGCTGAAGAAGATTAGTTAATGTACCATGGAATGCTGAAAAGAAAAACAAATCTGTCTTGGACGAAATGTTCCTTAGAGGCAAAGAGGATGAAAATTCATCTTACATATTTTGGAAATATTTTCAGGGGGGACAAATCCCTGAAGAAAGACATCATGCTTGGTAAAGTGGAGGGACAAGGCAGAAGAGGAAGGCCTTCAATGAGAAGGATTGGCACCGTGGCTGTTAAAATGGGCTCAAGCACAGGAAGACTTGTGTGGATTTCACAAGGCCAGGTAGTGTTTATTTATTTCTGTTGTGCATAGTGTCACTATGGGTTGGAACCAACCTAACAACAACAATAATCGATGCTCAATGCACCAGAGACTGTGGAAAGGAGGCTCAGTGGTGCAGCACTGAGACTATGCGGTACCTTCTTCTCATCTGATCTGACGCTATGGAACTGTGAGACCGAGTGACAGGTAGGCTGGGTTCCTGGCCCAGGGAGGCAAAGGCTGAGAGGCTGAGAAACAGAGAAAGACATGGTTGCTGGCTGAAAGACCAATGATTGATTGCTGATTTTGACTGTTGTAACCCATTAAATTCCATAATAAACCACTTAACGGTGAGAGTTGTCGGTGGGTTCAGCAAGGCCATCTTGAACATAGCATAGACATAATGTCATGGGAGGAGGGCTTGGTATCAATATACATAAAAATGATGGACCATCAAGGTTTGTCTAACATCTGCCTTATGGCAAGACGGTAGCTAGAGGAGTTCAGATCCAGCCCTGTATGCTGTTTATGGCATGGACCATTTTCTTTGTGAAAAATATCATGTCAATTGATTTTGGTGGCCCCCAATCCCATCATTCTGAGTCCCTAATCCATAGTCTCATTTCCTCAAGGTATTTTGTTATGTTTAATAAAATTTCATAACATTTCTCACACAATGCTTCACAACATTCATGAATCTATTTGAATCTATGTACAAAGACCCTCTGTCAAATATTCTGGAACCCAACATAGATGTGGAGTGGCATAGAAGGCATATAATGAGTATCTCCCACTGTCCATCCAACGCTCATTTAGTCTGAGTGTTCACCCATGCAACTCATGCTTTATGTATGTAGCACTCTTCTCCATTGCTGTTAATTCTAGCTCTGCTAGGAATCCCCAGCTTTCATAATTTTTCGTTAAGTTCACACTTAACTTTACCCAGGTTCCTAAAATATATTTTATTTTCGATTTACTTGGAAAATTTGAAGTATATGTTTCCCTCCTTTTACTTTATAATACTATTTACTGTAAGTTGTTTCTGGTTCCTTATTTTCAGTTTGTTAACTTTCAGTATTTCTATATCTGTATTGATTGCTGAGTCATGCAGTCGTGTATTATCTGAAGTTGTTGTCAGCAGTTGTTCATTTTCTCTATGAAGAATACCTTTCAGTAGTTCTTGTAAGATTTCTATTCTTTTTCAAATTTCTTTGTTTTGTTTTTCTAGACATGTTCTAGTTTCACCATTATATTTGAGGTCTAATTTTGATTGGAAAATGATTTTTTCTTGAGTTATTTTTTCCTTTCTGGATTTAAAATATATCACACTACTGCCTAACTGTCTGCATGGCTTTGGGTGAAAATTCAGAGATTAGTCTTATTCGTTTTCTTTGTTGGTAACTTTTTATTTTTTGTGAGCATTTCACAGAATGTTCCCTTTCCCTTGGTTTTGAAAAGTTTGATTAGGATTTTGGGTCTATCCTGTTTGGGGTTCCTTCAGATACTTGAATGCACATCTTTCTGCCTTTCATGATGTTTGTGGCAGTTACATAATCTAGTGTCAACTTGATACTTAAGAGTGAAGGGGTGGAGTTTAGCTTTTCAATCAGGCCATGGCTTTGATGACCTCATTTGGACACAGGATGGAGGTAAATAGCATGCTGAAGGCAGGACACACAACGCTCTCTCCTTATTCCTGACAAGACACGTGAAGCTACTCTAGAGCCCTGGAGTCAGGGAGCCATGTGAAGACCCAGGAAAGTGCTAAGATGCTTATACTACCACTGGATCCACAAGATTTACCACCCACTGGCCTGTGATCTTCCTGCATTCAGTGTCATTGCATGTGTTACATGGGTCTGAAGATGAATTTATAGATTGCTCTCAGACATATGGGCTAATATCGAACTTATGGACATGATCCAGACTGGGATGTTTTCATAATATCCAATTGCTCTTGTATATAAAGCTCTTTCTTATACACATATGAGTATGTCTGGATTTGTTTCTCTAACTCCCAGACTAACACAATATTTAAGACATTTTTTCTATAACTCATCAACAATTTTCCTATATTCTTTTTTGTCTCTTCCTATTCTGGAATTCTGAAGACATGTAAGTGATTTCTCTTAATGCTTTCTCACATAATTCGTGCTCTTTCTTCACTTCATTCAGTCTTTGTTTTTTCTTTCTGATTATTCCTTTAGTCAGTGACTGATTATTCCTTCAGTCAGTGAGTAATGAGCGATTTATCTTGAGGATCACTAATTTGGCAATGAATCACTAATTGATTAATAACTAATTGAATCAATTGATTCAATTCTACTCTTTTGCTCTTTCACTGTATAACATATTTCTGAAATCCATGAAGATTTGGTTCCAACCTCAGACAGATTAGGGTGTGTGCAGGTGGAAATTTCACAAATGAGAATGATGGTTGTCCGTGCTTCTGATGACCCAGAGGGTAAGACTGTCCAAAGGATAAAAATATCAAGTATCTATGCACATACAAGTGAGTGAGAGCTACCCTCTTTGTCTCTCTGTAGATTTCTCAAGACTTCTCTATGTTCCAGTAATAAAGAAGTGATATGTGGCCCAAAGACACTACTAGTGTGTACTTCTTTCAACTTACATGGTTTCAGTATCCTCTAAGCACATAAAAAATATTGGTTTCATATTAATGAGGCCATAATGAGTTTAAAATTTTAATATCAATAGATTGTAACTCTTCATTTGATAAGAGCCACTTTAAACTTCAAAGCAACAATCTTGCTTTTCCATAATCTAAAGAATTTTTGTCGACTACTCCCATTTCAGACAGTGATCTTGAATGTGTCCTTTCAATAATCTGTGACTTTCTTTTGGACAAGCTTTAATGTCAGTTTACAACTGACATTATTAATTCAATTTATACTTCTACATAAAGGCATAATATCTTAAACATTTGAAAAATTTAAAAACAGTTAAAAAAAAGATGAAACTATCTATGGTTCAGCATTAGGAAAACAACAAATGGGATATTTTTCCATAAAATCCTATTCTTCGAAACAGAATGTATAAAATTTCACAATGATATGTTGCTCTCATGTCTGATATTTGCATCAAATTCTTGGAAAATAAATGAAACTCCTAACATAATCATTATTCATTAGAATGTGCTTAAATTCAGGGTATTTATAAAATAATTTTTTGTACATATCCTCAAGGATATACACAGACAAATTCTGACATGATGACTAATGTCGGGTGAGTGAGTCAATTGAGTGAGAAACCCTTTGGAAAAATAGCCAGGTCTATCTGTCACTTGTCCAAGTGGTGAACCGAGACACTTAGAGCAGAAAACCCCAGCTTATACAATTTGCAGAACCTACTTTAATTTAAAGATGTGGAAAGTTATGATTAAATACCAGATACAGGTCTTTAAAATAAGCCCTTCTAAATGAGGGCCCTAAAACACAAACTCTTAAATGCCATAGTATATTTATCTGTGTTCGCTATGATTTTTAATAAAGAAGTATATATTAAAAATTTGAACCTTTTCAAATTAATCGATTTATTAATATTCTCTTTATGACATTCTTAATATCTTTAATTAGGAAACATACCTTGAAAATGAAGTTGATTTCATCATACAACTGAACATCAGTGACCTCAGCACTTTCAGCTATTTTCTTTCATTAAGAGTGACTTATTTAAAGCACCCTCTTTTTTGGGATGGGGGAATTACACCACAATCTTTAATTCAAAAGTATAATATTTTATTTTTATAAAATTCAAGAGGCAATGACTTCTAGTGATACAAACATCCATAATTTCATAAATTAGCTAATTGTTTTTAAATAATTATTAAAAAATAGTGACCTGATAAAGTCTGATTTTAAAATGCAGCTAAAGTGAATGTTAAATGATAATTATGGCACTTAAGTCTTGTAGTTCATGATTTACAAAAAACCTCACAGGTATTAAAATTGATGTATCCTTTAAACAACCAGCCAGGTTGGGTTCATTAGTGGCAAAAAATAGATGAATAAGCGTACCTTTGTGCTGTCCCTGACTTTTCTGATATAAAAGATTCATGAAAGCAAGTGCCAATGCCGCGCCTTCTGATTTAACATGAATGCCTGATAAGTGTAATGTCAGATTCAAGGGATTGTAAAGGAGCAGAAAGATACAGTGGGTGCTTGCAGTTGTTAATCAAGTGGTTCTCCTGAAACATATGCAAAAGGGAAAGAGCTGGATCTTATTTATAACATTAAAAGATATGGAATAAATCCTCTCATCTTTTCTGATTTCAATTTACCAGAATAATGTCCACATTTCTTATAAGATTATGATCAGTTTTCACGAGTCAGTAAGCTGGCTCTCTCACATCACTGGGAAAGAATTTCCATAGCTATTATTTTGGAACTCAGCATGCTATCCAGAGACATTGAAAGGCGGGCAACTGGACTGGAACAGGGCAATCCAAGGCGTTGTCTATGGGAGTTGAGATGGGGCGACTTTATGAGGAAATGTGTTGTGTATGCGTGTACATTGTAAAGATATTTCCTCAACATGATATCAATAATATATTCAGTAATCAGGACAATACGGTTATAATTTCAACTGTGAATCAGGGCAAGCTTTTGAGGTCTGTCATTACTGAAATGATCAAAGAAATAATTGTATTATTCCTACTCTTTGAACTATGTTGGCACTAAGAACTATGATAATTACCCAGCTCAAGATTACATACCATTTATATCCTCATTTTATAGATAATAAAGGAAACCACTTGTAACAATTTAAATGTTAGGCAGTTTTTAAGAGTAGAACAAGGATTCAAACCCAGTCTCCCAGAGCGTCAGATATATGAATCCCCGTACCAAACAAACCAATAATTTACGGGAAATTTAAACTGTAGTCTATAAGGAATAAGATACATAGAGAACCATGCCAAGTATTTTAAATGACAAAAGCTTGAGAAATAGGTGGAGTACAGTGGCACTTTTTCAGTTCAAACATGCATGAACAAGAACGGAATTAAAGTGATGATAGTGGCAATCATAAAATAATGATATCTATTTATTTGAGTTCATCATCAAATTTATTCTCTTCTTTCTTTATATTGTAAACCTATACTCAATTTATTTTTAAATGCTTAGTAAATGAAAGTGCTAATGAAATATATCTCAAAATCTTGCACAATTTTGTAAATTTTATTTTCTACTTTAATTTGTTCATTAACATATAGCAGATCTTAATACTAAAATTACACCATGCTACGGAAGATTAATTAGTGAGATGAGATTTTCAGAACATAGTATTATTAAGTTAAAATTCAGGTGACTAAATCCAATATCTTGCATGATCCTGATTATGAAATATAACTCTTACATGCTAAATAAATAATGTGTCTACATTTACTTGTAGCCTGGGTGTTTTGTGATGTTAATTTTTTGAGCTTTAGAATATACAATTTGCACACTTATCACTTTTTAATGACAAAAATGTGTTTTGCTTAAATTTTAAAAATGGAAATGTTAATGCAATTTTTATATTTAGCTTATTTGCTTAAAACAAAGTAATTTATGATGGCAATATTGCTACTTCCTTTAGTTCAAATGTATTGATGTATTACTGTCTCATCTTTTATTTTTATGATTCCTGTGCCATTCAGTTTTATTTATGTTTTTGAACATGTCATAATTTATGATTTTGCTTTAAATTTGGTATGATGCATTTATCTTTTAAAAGGGCAATTTATCTATATTTATTATTTGTTAGGATTTATTGTACCTGCCTCTGTTTTTAATGGCTACACACACACACACACACACACAAACACACACACACACACTGGGTCAATCAAAAAGGATCAGTCAAAAAGAATTGCTACTGTATTTCAAGCTCTCACAAGTATAGACTTAATTCCAACAACACAGGTTTAAGCACATGTGTGCAATCAGTGGATGGTGAAAGACAAGTCTTATAGTCATTGAGGTGCCTTTGTGACCTCCTCCCTGGGGGACGGACAACAGAAAAGTGGGTGAAGAGAGATGTCGGACAGGGCAAGATATGACAAAATAATAATTTATAAATTATCAAGGCCTCATGAGGGAGGGGGGAGCAGGGAGGGAGGGGAAAAATGAGGACCTGATGCTGGGGGCTTAAGTGGAGAGCAAATGTTTTGAAAATGATGAGGGCAATGAATGTACAAATGTGCTTTACACAATTGATGTATGTATGGATTGTGATAAGAGTCTTATGAGCCCCTAAAAAAACGATTTTAAAAATTCAAAAAAAAAGTTTGATCACATCACTCAGGAAGGAAAAACATTAAAACTTTTACAAAATTGTGTTTAAAAAAAATGGTTCAATCAAAAAAAGTGGATTTCAAAGGCATGTGCTGAGCTAGTTTAACTCAAAACAGAGAGGTCAGCTTAGAAAATTATGGTGACTATGTTTAGGCATTCCTAAAGTGCAATCTTGATAGGTTTTTCTAAGACTACAGGACAATCAACTAGGAAAAAGTTTTAAGAACACTGTACACTGAATTGGTGAGAAAATAGGTAGGAAAGTTGTTTGGGGGATAATTTTTCCCAGGTGACAATGCACTTGCTCATTCTGTGAGGGTAGCAAAGGCGAGCTCTGAACATGTTCCAATCCATCTAATGCAACCCATCCTATAACCCTGATCTTGGCCTATCAAACCTCTCTCTGTTTCTGAAATTCACAGAACATTTAACAAGGAGACTATTTGAGTTTCTCAAAGACGCCAAAACAGCCACTTTGACATGGAACAAATGAAAGTGCAGCGTGATTCCAGAAAGTGTCATTGTTAGATACCATCACCTCGGTTCCGACCCACAGTGACCCTATGCACATCCAAATGAAACACTGTTTGGGTTCCCCGTCATCCTCACACCTGTTCCTGTGCCCGAGCCCATTGTTGTCGCCATGGTGTCGATTTGTTTTGGGACAAGTCCTGTCAGAGAGCTCTTAGGAGGCAAGGAGAGGGAGACTTCATCGTGTGTACCCTTTGGGCACTTTGTCAGGAGGAAACAATCTCCGGGGAAGGATCAAAGGGTTCGAGGATGGAAACACCACTTTGAGGAGTGTTTAAAGCTAGGTAAAGGATACAGTAATAAACATTAACTTAAAATTGAATTTTGGTTTAGTAAATTCATTATTACTTTTTAGTTATCTTTGTATTTTAATCTCTCTCATTCTTTCTCTCTTCTCTGCCTGTCACAATCATCATTTCTCCTTCTGTGTGTTAGCTTTGATTGTCAGCTCTTTCACTCATTTATTATCTCCGTAAAAGTCAACAGTTCTGGGGATGCCCCCAAAAATATATGCTTAACTTCTAACTCATTAGGGGAGGTTTAGACCCCACACAACACACCTAAAAGGACAGGTCTGCTGGCCTGCTTCTCTAAGGTCTTAGAGCAGTTGTGTTCTGCAGCAAATGAGGTCTCCACAAATTGGAACTGACTTGTGATAATTGATTTTTGTTTGTTTGTGCTCATTTCCTTTTAAGGAAAATACCTTTTTTTTCTTACATTTCTTCTAAACACGAAGTACATAACTCTGTATACTCATATTTTATAAAAGAATGAATGTATGAACTATGACATGATTCAAGTACTTATTCTGTAACAAATAAAATCATCTTAAAGCTTCTGTTAGGTAAATTAAATAAATCAAATTTGATGTAATTTTAATTGAAACTTAGATTTACAAATGAAATAAGCACTTTCCTTAATATTATTTGTAGATATCCAAAATGTTATTTGTCTTATTCTATTTTTTTAATAACTAAGGAAACAATTAAATGGTCAGTAATGTTCTCAGCAGAGGAAAAAAATATTTAGCTATCTGTATACCTATATCAGTAAATGTACTGGGATTAACCTAATAGATCTTTGCTATAAAACCCATATTCAATAATTCTTTCTGGCTTGGCTAGTTATAGCTATACATATGCTTTTACTTTTATGGGTTTTATTTTGTAACAATGACATCTCCAGTGTTCTTTCTGACTGTAATTCTGTTTACAGTTGTTCAGTATGCATACTATTTATATGGATAATGGCTTTCAGATCCTAAATTTTGACACTATGTGCTCTGTATCTACCTTTTGTCAATTAAAAAATAAGAATATGTAAATTCATACTAATTAATTTTTTTCTGAACATTTTCTATTCAAATGAATTTCTAGGCAAGATGATAATACAAGATAATATTCCAATTTCTCTCTAAAACCAATATCTGATGGAAATAAAGAGATAATTTAGTGACCAAAAGGATAGATTTCTTCCAAATATATTGTGGCACAGTCATTTACAACAATTTCCTGTTTCTGTATATCTAAGACCAGAAGTTTCTCAGGGTCAGGTTTCAAAGAGTGCTTTAGGATATTGGTTAAATGGGCCTTAAAAAGTACACATGATACTTGCAGGCTTACAATCACTGCTGAAATTTGTGCTATTGAACATTATTTTCTTTTGGAACTAAACGAGTTCATAAATATGAATGACTTAATACTTAATACATGGGCTATTATGTAATGATTCTCTCTCTAACTTTTATCTTTCTTTTAAAGTAGATATGATTTTTCACTTATTAACCTGCATGATATACCTTTTTTAATACCCAACAAACTCCCACACATTATTTTCTTAAAGTGAACTACCACATTTTTACATGCTGATAACTTCAGTATGTTTCCCCACCACCCCCAGCTCCACCCCTGTCTAACATATTGTCTTACCGCCCGATGGGAGGGAGGTTTGGTTCCCAGCAGCAAACCCTCACCAGACTATCCTAGAATTCCTAAAGAGACTTATCGCTCAGAAGGATTCCCTCATGACTCTACAATTGCTCTCTTCCATCCAGAAAGGAATCGCTACAGAAACAGACCTACCCTGGCAACTGACTTCAGTCAAGAAGGAGGCACAAGGTTGCCTACTCCAGTCTGGGAGATCACTCAGGCTGGCAAATGAGGCATCGAACGCCCATGTGCATTATGCTCAGCCCTCGGACACACCAAGAGCCCAGCTTGGACCACTTAAATATCCGGCCAATGAAATCGGTGCCCAAAGATGTGAGAGCTGAACAAACATACAGACTTGCAGCCCAGTAGTCATGGAGCACCAAGTCAATGGGTCCTGGTCTCTCACCATCCTGCTGCATGGCTTCCTGTGGGGTTCGCACTGTGGGACCCAAAGGTGTGTGCCTGAGCAACCATCCCACAGTGAGAGTGCTCAAGCTGGGAATGTGGCAGAACCTGCAGCTTGCTTCCCAACCTTTGCCAATTTCTAGTGTCTTCCCTGGAAACAGATCCACTATAAGGAACTCTACTGCTTTCAGTACTGGTCTTGAAATTCCCCAAAGCAAATATTTATTTTATGATTTCCTGAATACTACCAAGAGTGATATGTGCTTCATGCATATGGCTTATATGTTTACTATATAAATATAATCCAATGTAACATTATCTACTATAGAATCAGTGTGAAGGAGGTAAAAATTCACTTCTGGAGATGTTATGAGATGTGTGTAATGGATGCATGAAATGTGTATGCATAAATATTTTGTATTAATCTGGTCATTTCTGTCAACTATATATATATATCTTTGGTGTTTATGTGTGCCTGCTATTTTTGTACGAACACATCAAGACATATACATGCATGATATATTAATCTTCCCTCTGATATATGTATCAAAGACTGTTTAACTATTTTATTGGAATAATGCTATCAGAACTGATAGCATCAGTTGAATCTAAGAGTTACTATGTATGCACATGATATTTTAAATGACATTTATTTATTACTCACTATTTAAAATATTTTCTCTAATATTTAATTCGTTAGTCTTGACTCTCAACTTACATTGTTTTAGCCTTTAAAATATGAAGTCTGGACAACTAGGAGGAGCTACAGTTCCATGGTAAATTGCAATCTGCACTTGACTGAGTGCAATCTAAATATATAGTGCAGAAAAACCAATTTCACATATAGATTTTAAGGTACTAAATTTAATTTTATCTTCTTCTCAGATCTCACCAATTATATATTCTATTCAGAATACAAATTCTGTCACTATTCTTGATGATTAACATCTTATAATAAAAAATATTTGCTATGCTTTCTTGATCTGCTCTTATTTCTGCTGCATTGATCCAATGAGATCATATGGAATTAAAAACCCATTTCTTCATTCAGAAAAGTTAAATTGGATACATAAATTTCATTAATCATTAGATATTTACCAACCTTTTATTTTTATAGAGTAGACAAGTTATACAACAGTTATTATTACTATTGTCATTATAATTGTTAGTTATATATCAGTACAGAAAAAAAATGACTGTGCATCACCTTTTAAATTGTGGGTACTGTGACCATCACACACTGTGTTTACCTATATACCAGGGTACTTTCAAGTTAAAAATTTAGAGTGAAAATAGGATTGACTTGTAGACTTTTCTGGCTATAAAGTATCCATTAGGAATAGTGTTTAACATAGAAAGGAAAAGTCACTCTTTCAACCCGAGATCATCTGGCTAATTCTTTTTGTGCAAATACACCTATACAGAGATACGCACACATATTAAGATATTTTTAAGGACAGACACACAGCCCTGAGAGTACACATATAATATGCCTATGCCTGGAATCCACAAGGAAGTAGCAAAAGCACCGTGGTTGGGCAAATCCCACATCAATTTTTCAAACGGTTTAGAGAAGAGGGTAAGGGAACAAGGTCATTTAAAACAAGCTGGCTTTTCTAGCTAGAGGGATAGCAATACAAATGGGAAGAGACTAGAAAAGATTGCTAATTATTCCACTGCTTCTCCACCCCCAGCACTGTGTTCAGATGGCCACCTCTCCCACCAGAAAGGATTCTATTTCAAAGCAAGTCTTCTTTCAATATGTATTTAAATTTTTTAGATAATTTTTCATTAATTTTAACAGGTTTCTTACATACAATTCACATACAATGCAATTCAATGGTTTAAGTATACTAAAAAGTGTTGTACAGTAATCACTACAATAAATTTTAGAACATTTTCTTCATTCTTATACGCATTATTATTAGGTCTCTATTTCCTTCTAATCTCTCCTGTAACAACCCTAAGAAATTATTGTTCTAATTACTATCTCTATTTATTTACCTGCCCTGGGTTTCATAAAAAGAAAATCACCGAAAACAACAACAGCTCAACAACAAAAGAAAACATTATACAGAAAAAAACACCACACATGCACACACAATCCACAATCCACAATCCCAAAGAAAGCAGAAAATACTAAAACTAGAGCAAATTTAAAATAGATAAAACATGAAAACAAATGATAATATGTTTACATTTCACTTAATTTTATTTCTATTCAACCACATCCCTATACTTTCTTTCTGATAGCAAAGCTGCTCACTCTTTCAACAGTCAGAAGGAATTCACAAAAAGTTTAATCCATGTGGGGATTCTGCAAATGAGTTTTTGACTTTCACTGTCATCAATAGCCTTCGGAAAACCAGGAGCTCAAAATGTAAGCCATAATGTAATACACTCCCCTCCAGTTGGATGTTACTGTTTGCAATCCTTGGATCACACGGGCTATTTATACTACTATCTGTCTATGTTATTGTATATCTACCTATGTATTTTTCTATGCTTCTACATCTGTATCTATATGTTACTATGTGTCTATTTGTTAAAAAAATATTTTATTACCCCTTCTTCTCCTTCCCTCCCCAATTGCCTCAGATTCTCCTTAACCTTAAAATTCTGTTTCCTTTGGTGCAAAAACCTTTTTTTTTAATGTCATAGTAGTAGTCTCATACAGTATTTGTCCTAAACTTTTTCCATATAATGAGGTCTTTACAAATTTATCCTCATTCTTTAGGATGGTCTAATATTCCACACGATGTATATACCAAACTGTATTTCTACATCAGTTCAGTATTAGGCATTTAAGTGGCTTCTTTCTTCTTGCTATTGTGCATAGTGCTGTGATAAATATAGGTGTGCATATAACTGCTCCTTATTTGTTCCCTGTATATTTAGGTTATATGCCAAGAAGAGAAAATGCTGGGTCATATGGTATTTCCATTCCCATTTTCCTGAGGCAGAATTAGATTGCTTTCCAAAGTGGTTTTAAAGGTTCATAGTCCCATAACAATATAAGAAAGTTCAAGCCTCTCCACATCCTGAATAGCATTTTCTATTCTTTATTTTTTTTTGCTATAAGTGTAAATACCATCAGCTAAAACCAGGTTAGGGTTGACTGTACAACATACCATCATTGTTTATATGTAAGTTCAGGTTAAAGCTAAAAAAATTGAAACCCAAAATACAACCTTGACCCTACCCGCCCCCCCACCAAAATTGGAGAACATTTCAAGAAGAGATTTGATGCATTGAACACTATTGAAAGAAGACCTGATTTGCTGTGGGAGGACACCATGAATATTGTACATGAAGAAATCAACAGGTCACTAAAAAGAGAGAAAAGAAAGAAAACATCAGCAGGCATGTCAGAAGCTCCTAACTGTAGAGTTGTTATGACAAATAGAAGTAATGAGGAAGTTGAAGATCCGAACAGAAAATTTCAAAGTGCAAATAGAGAAGACAAAGTAAAAAATATTATAAAGAAATATGCAAAAATGTAGAGTAAGAAATCTAAAGAGGAAAAACTTACTCAGTATATCTTAAACAGAAAGAATTCAAGAAAAAATCCAAGCCTGGAGTTGCAATATTTGAAGATTTTATGTTTTATTTGCTATGCTAAAGCCTCTTTTTTTTTAAACTGGCCAAGGAAACTTCACCCTGGACTGACCTCAACTAAAGCCTTCAACTATGTGAATCATAACAAATTAATACATATATACTTGAGAAGAATGAGAATCCCACAACAATATATTGTGCTCATTTGGAACAATGCGGCAAGAGGTAGCTGTGCACACAGAACCAGGGCATCCTGTCTGGTTTGAAATCGGGAATGGTGTGTGTCAGGATTGCATCCTGTACCCACACTTATTCAATCTGTATGCCGAGCAAATCAGCAGATAAAGTGGATTATATGAAGAAGAATGTGGCATCAGAAGAGAAGGAAAGCTTATTAACAACCTGTTCTATGCAGATGGCATAACTTTGCTCACTGAAGGTGAGAAGGACTTTTAAGCATCTGCTGATGAAAACCACAAATTTCAGCCTTCAGCATTAATTAAAACTTTGTAAAGAAAGCTAAAGTCCTCACAACTGAACCAGTAGGTAACATAGTGATAAATGGAGAAAAGATGATTTTGTCTTGCTTGGACCCACAATCAATACTCATGGAAGTAGCAGTCAAGAGATCAAAAGACACATTACATTGGATAAATCTGCTGTAAAAGACCTCTTTCAAGTATTTATAAGCAAGGATGTCACTTTGAGGATTACAATGTGCCTGAACCAAGACAAGATATTTTCTATTGCCTCATGTACATGTAAAAGTTGGAAGAATAATGAAGGTACCATAAATACTGTGAGACTTTGCCTCCAATACTTTGGACATTATGTCAGGAGAGCCTAGTACTTGAAGAAAGACACTACGCTTGGTAAAGCAATGTAGTAAAAAAAAATCCTGCTCAAGATTGACTGACACTGTGGCTTCATCGATTGGCTCAGACACAACAAAAATTGTGACCATGGCGTGGGACAGGGCGAGGTTTCCTTCTGTTGTGCATAAGGTCATGGCAGTGAATATAAGGCTTCACGCACATCAGCTCAAAATGGCTGTGGATGGAAAGGAAGGAAAGAAAGAGCCATTGGAGAGGATGCTTGGAAGAGATTCATTAGTTTCATGATATCCTAATGTGAACTGACCTAGGTATGGAGTCTCTGCCGTGTTAAGGCCAAGTGTGAAGCCTCTCAGGGGCCCCCAAATGTTGGGAGTTGTCAGATCCAGAGGTGAGCAGGGGCCAGGATCCTGAATGCTGAGCTCCAAGGGGTGAGGCTGGAGCTCTGGAAGCAGCGTCTCCAGGGAACCACTGACACAGTGGTGGGATTCAGCCAGTTCACATAAGTTCAGCAGAACCTATACCTAACTAGGTTGAGTTTGGCAAACTGGCTGCTAAAATGGAACTCATATTCAGGGTTCTCTTTAAGGTCGGTGACTGGGCAACTACCCAATGTGAAAATCATAAATTTATATTCCTTACTCTTTTTTAACATTCATCTAAGCAACAGTTTATTCTAAGTGCCCCTAGTAATTTATGCCATCCATAGTTATAAAAATTTAGATGGAACTATGCTTGTAATTTTTATTTCATAAAACTCTTTATACTTTTGATGGCATGCATTTTATTCCTTTGAGTTTGTTACTTCAGTAAACAAGCATAGAACATAAAAAGAAAAATATGCCAAGCAAAGGGTGATGCACTGTCATTCATTCTAGCTTTGTGTTAGGCCCCAAAGTCCCATGAGACAGTATGAGTGAATTATGTAATTCCTGAAAGTGGTCAAAGAGCTAAAAATATTGTCAGAACATAGTCTGCAAGTTCAGCAAAAGCAGAAAGATATTTTTCAAAGATGAATGTAATATATTCAGAGAAAACAAGTTCCCGAATTATCCCAAATATATCAAACACAATGAATATTGTTTATTTAATTGGTTTACATCTAAAAGAATAGGATTCTAATCCTACATTAAATAATTGTTAAGAATAAATCACACAGCTGCTGATGTTCAGATAAAAGCAAAGAATATTGCAAGGGAGGACACCAGTCAAGAAACAATATGGAAATATCTTAAACATTTAAATTGTTTTTGTCAGGCATTATTTAATATTTCATTAATATTTCAAAACTCTTATAACACTCTAGTTTTGGGGATCTCTTTTATTTTCTTAATTATCAATTGTATGAAATAATAAACAACTTTTTAATATATCATTATTATACTTAAAATGGCCATTAGGTAAGTATACCAATTGTTAAATTATTTAAATCCCAGAACTGCACTGGCCCACGACATAGGAAGGTGAAGGATATAAGCCATGCTCCCTGCAGTCACACACAGACTCAGTCTCCTCTAAAATTCCCTCTCTGACGTTGTCTCAGTTATGAGCTCATCAGTTCGTCTCAGTTGCTATTATTTCTATGATCATATTTTCTAAATTAAACATCAAACAAATGGATTATCTGAAAACATAAAATTCTCAGTTTTCACATAAGGTGGGTTGCCCAAAAACTTGGTGTTTTGAAACTTTTGATATGTGAGAAATTGATGTATAACCTGCAAATCTAGTTTATTTTGAGAGTATTCAAATTTATGTATGATATAAAGTTTAAAATAGATTATAGATTTGATATGTTGTTTAATAAATTTATTAATACAAATATAATGAATTTAGGACATTTCAGGAAATATGATTACTCTTAAGTGACTTCAACAAATATTTTCCTTAAGTAGCTAATAATGCTTCCCTTCCTCTTTTAATTTTCCAACCATGACCTGAAAGAAGATTATGAATCATTCATGTTTTTTTCTTATCCATATTGAATATCTTTATAATAATATTTTTAAGTTAATCATTTCCATTGACTCCTCTGACAATTGTTTATCCCAGAGTTTCCTGTGAAGAACTTATCATTCAAACATCATCTTTTCTTTATGTGTACTCTAAATTCCACTATAATTCCACTACATCTATTAATTTTTCTTAATGACACATAAAACTATACATTTTTCTGCCAGAAAGAAATCAATTATATCTTTTTTAAGGAAAAGCAAGTAAAGAAAAGAAAACAAAACACCCTTTTCATAGTATATTATTTTTCAAATTGTGTGGCTGCCTCCCTAGCTTCCCTCTGAAATATTTGTACAAAGGGAACCCAGTCCTACGTACCACGTTAGCTCCCTAGATGAGATTTAGTTAGCATCAAGTCAAATCCCAGAGGACAGAGATTGTTTCTTCATCTTCCCACTTCTCAGCTGCTTCTGGGAAGATGACCAACGTGACATTGCTGCTTCTCAAGGAGGTCATCGCCCCCTCCCTTCACTGAAAAGGAAGTTCTCTCAGACTTCCTGAATGTCATGGACCAGTCCAGCGGGATAGGCTCAATCATGGATCCTGCAACTAAATGGTATAAACCTACGACATGCATGTCTGACAGACTCGCAGCCCTAACTCAGCAGCACAAATCCTGAGGGATGGCCTGAAAATAGTTGAAGTCCCAGTTACTCCAAAGGTTATTTCTTCAAAATCATGGGGAGGTAAAAGCTTATTCGAAGTAAAAGTAGGTCCCTTACTCCACAAAGAACGTTAGCATTCACTAGAAATTCCTCACCTGAAATACTTGGGGTGACCTTTCCCTGTCCTTTCCAATTATGAAAATATATGTTCCAAATATTTTAGTTATATACCACATTCTCTTTTAATATTTTCTGATCTATGGGATGAGATGTGCCTTCCCTTGTCTGGACACGTGCGTGCAGTTGCTTTACTGAGACTAATTATTTAGTTACAAGAATTTGTACACAATAAAATTTCATTTGTTAGCTTCAATGGCTAGCATGAATAAATGCCTGTTACTTCTTCCTTAATGCATGGGAATGAAATTATTTTCATTATGATACTTTTCATCAGATAATTCATAAATAACCTCAGATACTTGTTCTATTTATATATTTGTCAGTCATTTAAGATGATTATATAATTCATGTTGTTTTTGTTTGGTGCTATCAATTCAGTTCCGACTCATCATGGCCCTGTCGACAACAGTAAAAATACTGTTTGGTCCTGTACCCTCCTCCCATGTGTTCTTAGGTTCAACCCATGGTGACAGCAACTGTGGCATCCTTCTTATTGGAGCTTTCTTCTTTAAATGATCGTAAAATATTTCAAGTACTGTTAATTACTAAAACTGCTCTTGAATCATTCAAAATTCAAGTATTTCCATACATTTTAGTAGTGGCTCTTGAATTGCCAAGTAGGCAAAGAACCATGGTTTCAGGTTTAAAAAATGCATATGCAGAGTTAAAGCTGCTTTGATATTAAAGCTTATAAAAAAGCAAAAGGCACTTCTGGGGAAGTATTTTCAGTTAAATGCTTCAGTAGGAGATTGAAGAGAGAGATTTATGATGATGGGTTGATGTTTTCAAACTATCAACAAACACAAGAGATGAGAAATTATGACAAATGGCTTGTTTCTACTCGGGGTGGGGAGGCTTATAAGAGATCAGATGTATGAGTTGAAGGATAAATGTCTTAGTTGCACTGAACAAGAGAACACAGCTGGTGTAAATAGCATGACCGGGATAATACAACACATAACAAGGGAAGGCGACGATGATAAATGCAGAGATTGCCATCATGGATCAGGGTGAGCCCAGTTAGTGTAAAATCCTCCCTGTGGCAATAACCCATGCTTAATGTTCCAAAGGAAAGAGAAGGCTCACAGACCCCGTTTAGGTTATTTTTTCAATGTTATTTGGCAAGTGAAAAATATCTATATTAGTTCCACATATAATCATTAGACAATATAAATCAGGCCATTTGAATAGCCTTTTGATATTTTTCACTGGCAGAACTATAAATAGTATTAATGGAAATAAAGGTAATCAGCCTTTTAAAATAATTCTGCCATACTACTAGTCTTAGTGATTTTCATTTACCATTATAATGCTATTGCCATCCACATCAAGTGGAATATATAAACAAGTTGAATGTAATATTTGACAAAAAGCTTAGTTCACAATAGGTTTAAAAGTAAGCTAAAGATAAAATATAGTACCTTTTATATAAACAAAATAATGCCAACCTTCTCAGAGTTTTGCTGTACATACATTTTAATTACTATTTTTTAAATATTCTGAACTTTGTAGAGAGATCTAAGTGGCTTCATAATGTACCTCTCTTGAAATAGACCAAAGGAGTTTTATTTAATCAAGGTTGTAGCCAGAGAAACTAGGATAAATATGGAAGCATCTTGAATACATACTGTACTGCTACTAACTCCTTCCTGCTCTTGGAAGCAGAGGGATCACATTCTGAAATGAAAGCAACTTGAGACAAAAGCCAGGCCAGAAGCTCAACACAAGGTAAAATAGTCCCTCTTTGATATTGGGAGTACTTTCCACCCCGTTCGTTTTCATCATACAGCAGTGGCACGAGGCTATTAATGAAATTATGAAAGGTTTTTGTTTATTTTCAAAGTGCAATGACCACAATACAATTGCTTTCTAAGAAATAATCCTAATTAATCCATGTAACATAATCTATAGTTTCAGTAACTATGGTATCTCTAAATAATAAAATAATTTTTTTCAAAGAGATAACACTTTCTTGAGGTTTCTGGAGGAAATAATTAGCGTGAAGGTTTTCAGTGATATATTTATGGGAAAAGATCATGTCTCCCACTGAGAAGTTCAGTTTGCTGCTTTAGGGTTAGTTGGGAGAACTGATAGGGTAGTTATAGAAGGAGTTACCATATACCTCTAAATGAGGATGTATGTGCTATTAGTCTATTGTATTTTACACTCTGTAGGGACAATAACACTACCATCAAGAAAACCATTCACAGGACACTGTCTCCATCACAAAGAAATACAGCAACTCTGTCTGAAGATCAGAGAATCAAACAAAATATTAATATCAACTGGAGCTGGAAGGACTTTCCTTCTAAAGAGGAAGAGGGAATGAAACAGGAAAGCCTGAGGACTCCTTACCTTACTTGAGATTACACTCCAATAGGAGAAATGAACCTGCAAATGTGCTGCACATGTATGTGTGTGATTGGTGTGTTACACATATACATGTAAAATTAAAACAGTGAAGCTCTGTTGTCTTAATTAATATTCTCTAATTTATCTCTCGAGGCTTCATATAACTTGCAGAAATATTCATGATTCAAGGGTTTATTAAGGAATTTGACAAGTTGTCATGCCAGTGAGAAAAGCTCAGACTAGTTGTCTATCAGGACATGTTACAAAGTTTTTCAGGTTGGCTAAAGCCTCAAATTTAAGCTCCATCTCTGTGGGTCAATATGTCCACATGCCCAGAAGCATCCCACACCACAAGCCAGTCTTCTGCACAAAAGTACTCAGCTTGACTGGCTCTGTGGGTTGGACCACCCACTACTGCCCTCCATGTTCTGGCTCCAGTTCTGCAGTTCTCCTCTGATGTTATAGCTGCCTTCAAGATCCAGGAGGCTCACTGTGTAAGCATCTTGGGTCTAGAAGATACACGGCATCTCCGGCTGTTCTGGTAAGGAGATCCCTTCTATTGCTTCCAGATGGTTCATTTTACATGCAGCATGATACCATCCCAGGGAATCCTGGTTACAATTTCCCACAGGTGAATCCTATCAGTATCTTTCCCCACCTTTTTACCAGACCCCTGAAAGAAAAGGTGGTTTGGTGGGAGTCATAGACTGGCTATACAAGCCACATTAACTAATTTCATTGCCTCTGCAGAAAAAATATGATAAAGGGTAATAATTAGTATTATGACAGAATCTACAAGGGTAACTTAAAAAGTATTACCACTAGTATTACCACTCCAGTTTAAACATGCAGTTTTTTCCAAGCAAAACAGGTTTAAAATGTTTTCTGGAATTAGTGGATAGCTGCTAATATCTTCTCTAGTCAGACACTTGGCTTAGTCTCTGTGGTAGTTATATAATCTTTTGTCAATTTGAGAGGATTAAGAGTGAAGGGGTGGAGTCTAGCCTGTCAATCAGGTCATAGCCAATGAGGTAGCTCTGTGGGCATGGACTTCTCCTGAGAATTCTGGGAATTCTCCTTGAAGAATACCTTCAGTATTCCTCCTTGGAGGCAGAAGACACTCTCTCTCTGCTCACTCTGTGAGCCATCCCTGTGGAGAAGACACATGGAGAGAGGCTGATGGAGCCAGACCTCTGGAGCAGGAGAAGCCACATAGAGACCCTTGCCAGCACTGCGATGCTTATAATGCCACTGAATCCACAAGACTTCCCACCCACTGGCCTGTGATCTTCCTGCATTCGGTGCCATTGCATGTGTTTCGTGAGTCTGAAGAGAACTTTATAGATTGGTAACAGACACATGGGCTCATACTGGACTTATGGGCTTGAAATGGACTTGGCTGGGATGGTTTCTCAATATTCACTTGCTCTTCTATATAAAGTTCTTTCTTATACACGTATGAGTGTCTATGGATTTGTTTCTCAAGTCTACCCAGACTAGCACATTCTCCTTGGGTCACCTTCACAAAAATAGGATAAATTTTCTTCCTTGGAAAAATATTTTTTGAAATAGGGCTAATATCAAATGTTAATGAAAGACAAGTGCTCCTTCTTGTAAGTCAGTCAAACTTTGCAACAAGTTTATGGGAACAATGCACCCCATATGTAGATGTAGATGGAACAAATATTTTAAGGAAGATTGGGACAACCTAAAAAATTCTCAATTTGCATGAAGCAACTGTGCCTGCAGTGCATAAACTGGTAGAAGATCACATAATTTCCTTTGATGTAAGAGCTATTAAAGTTGAGAGCTCAATGGTTTAGAATTTTCTATTTAGACAACCATCTAAATTGTTATTTCTATAGGTTCCAAAAAGCTGACATAAGAGTAAAGGTAATGAAAATGATTTTATGGAGTGAATCATAACTACTGATGAGTCTTTAATTTATAAAAACAATCCAGAAAGCAAGGACTATTCAAAACTATGGCTCCAGAGGAGACCTGCTAGGTCAGTTAAACTCAAGGCTGGGAGGTCTGCTTAGAAGATTATGATGAGGTTCTTCTTAGTGTTCAATAGGGTAACCTTGATGGATATTCTTGAAGGGCCAAGATGATCACAGGGTGTGTTAAAAAAAAGAAAGGAAGTTTTAAGGAAATTGAAAA
The DNA here is from genome assembly GCF_000313985.2 of Echinops telfairi. Lineage (NCBI taxonomy): Eukaryota > Metazoa > Chordata > Mammalia > Afrosoricida > Tenrecidae > Echinops > Echinops telfairi. The sequence goes on along the minus strand of NW_022107432.1, from coordinate 3,786,640 downwards.
CTACATTGGTATGAAACAGGCCAGAAAGTAGCACTAGTCCGTTTTTCATCATGACAATGGACCTGCTTATATCATAAATAATCCTTAGGTTAAAGATGTGCCAGTTGGCTTGTGAAGTATTTCAATCCCCTGAATTCCTATGAGCCAATTCTAGTCAGTCCTATTGGATTACTATGGGACTGAGGAGATTCCATGTCATTGTATTTTGGGGGATAATTCACTGAAGACAATCTTATTTCATTTAGGAAATGGCATAGCATTAAGAGAAAAACTGGGCATAACATTAGGGGGAAAACACATCAAATATAAAATAGTTTTTAAAATGATGAAAACTCTACAATAATATTAGGATACTTAAATACACCACTTGCAGGATAGAACAGCTAGAAAGAAAATCAACAAAGCCACAAAAGAACTAAACAACACAATCAAGATACTTGACCTTATAGACATATACAAAATACTCAATAATAGCACAATGCACATTCTTTCCCAGTGCACATGGAAATGTCTCTAGAATAGACCATATGATAGGCCACAAAGCAAATCTCAGTAAATTTTAAAACACTGAGATGCCTCAAAGAATCTTTTATGATCCCAGAACCATATCAGGAGAAATCCACACATAGCAAGAGTGAAAAAAAGCAAATGCATTGAAAGTGAATAACAACATGTATAAAAATGATTTTTATAAGAACCTTTTAAAACAAAATTGTGGCAATTACATAAGCAGGTGTCAATTTGAGGATTCAGAGTGAAGGGGTGGAGTCTAACCTGTCAACCAGGTCATAGTCAATGAGGCGTTTGTATGGTCATGGCCTTCTCCTGAGGATTCTGGGAACTCCTTTAATCCTCTTTGGAGGCGGGAGACATTCTCTCTCTCAGCTCACTCCCTGTGAGATCACCCTGTGGAGAAGACACATGGAGAGAGGCGGATGGAGTCAGACCTCTGGAGCCAGAGAAGCCACATAGAGACCCCTGCCAGTGCTGTGATGCTTACAATACCACTGGATCAACAAAACTTCCCACCCACTGGCCTGTGATCTTCCAGCATTCGGCATCAATGCATGTATTTTGTGAGTCTGTAGAGGATTTCATAGATTGGTATTGGACGTATGGGCCAATATTGGACTTAAGGACTGGAAATTTACTGAGATGGGATGTTTTCTCAATATTCAATTGCTCTTGTATGTAAAGCTCTTTTTTATACACATATGAATGTCCATTAATTTGATTCTCTAGTCCAGAGGTCCTCAAACTTTTAAAATAAGGGGCCAGTTCACTGTCTCTCAGACCCGTTGGAGGGCCGGACTATAGTTTAAAAAAAAAAAATCTATGAACAAATTCCTATGCACACTGCACATATCTTTTTTTGAAGTAAAAAACAAACAGGGCAAAAATACCCGGCAGGCCGGATAAATGTCCTCGGTGGGCCACATGTGGCCTATGGTCCGTAGTTTGAGGACACCTGCTCTAGTTCACCCAAACACATTATGTGTTTGGTTCCCAGGAGTGGGGAACTAGAGAAACAAATAAAAAAGATGGAGAGTAGATGTTTGTTTGACTTCTGTCTCATGGTAGTGTTTCTTCTTCGACTAGCCAGAGGTCAGATATGTCCATGCGGTTTACTGGATTGTTTTCTGGAAGGAATATGAGAAGTTAAAGTTTTGATTATTTTCCTTTAATATTGTCTTTGGGTATTCCTTTGTGAAATGGCAAAAATGAATATTGTTAATGTATATTTTGTGCTCAGGGTTAGAGATCGCTCCTTGAATTTCTCAGAGACCATGCTGGCTAAAGAAAATGCCTGACAGAGGGTCAAATTGGTTGCCAGGTAGCCTAGATCTGGTTTGATGTTCTCAGAGATGTATCCCATATTTTTGTATCAATAGAATCATTTAGATAGAATTAAGATAAGCTAAATAAAGTTTGAACTTGACTTTTAAAAATTGAATTTAGTGTCTGATTCTATTTTGTTTATACAGATTTCGTCGGCTTATTTTTGTTGATATAAATGATTATTGGGAAGTATGAAAATAGAGAGCTCATAAGCCCACTTGCCTTGAGCCATTAACATTTTAATCTTTAAATGGGTTAGGACATGCCTGCAAAGAAGGCTGAAAAAATAAGCCTGACCAAGTGCTTTGCAGTACTCGGGATGTTTGTATTCAAAGAGTCTTGCCTAAGGGGTCATTGTTGACAGACTGAACAAAAAAAGGAACTCTCAGGATATTTGATTTTGAACTAGTGTTTTTTGTCAGAAGCTAGAAAAAATCTAGAACCATGAAGAAAACTCTACTCTAGGACTGAAGAGTACCAGGGAGCCTGTGGGAAGGCTGAAATGCTTGCTAGGTGACCACCTGGATCCGCTTGTTGAGTGGAAGGGGGACACAAGCAGCAAAACGTAGATGGGTTGAGTTTTGCCACTGATACTTGTGAACCTAATTTACAAGAACTAGAGGAGAAGAAGAGAGTGGGTTGACTAGTCTAAAGTTCATGATCACAAGGGTGGGTAGGGTTGTTCAGAATTTGTGATGGGGCAATGCTCTAAGACAAGGCAACCAAAGAGCACACCGGTGAGGCTAAGTGAGGTAGTCTGCATTGAGTTGACCAGAACCCAAGCAGATGAAGAGAAGGTTTTTGAGTCTGTGAACTAGTACATAGGGCTGCTGACTTTATGGATGGCACATCCTGATTTGACTTTGCCTATGGATGCGAACATCAAAGTTCCAACTGGAATGAAGATTCTTCAAGTCAAATTATCTGATTGTCTCTTCAGAGCTCTGGTTTGATAAAAGTGGGCATCATAGAAACTGGATACCCAAAATGGAGCAGATAAATGCATGAGTGGTTGGCTTACAAACTTTTGTAGGTGGAAAAAATATATTCATAGGATTATAGGATTGTAGGTGTTCACATAAGTATAGAATATTTTTATTTTGTTCACTGATAAAATATTATATTTAAATGGGGATGGTACATTTTGAATTGTATGCAGGTTAGTTTTATCCTATTAGGTACAGGTATGATTTTATTATTGTTTGTTTGAAAATTACATATGGCAAAAGAGTTATGTGAAAGTGTGAAATTGACAAGGGGTGGTCTATCATAATTCCATAATCTTGTGTCAATTTGAGGATTCAGATTGAAGGGGTGGAGTCTAGACTGTCAATCAGGTCAGAGCCAATGAGGCCTCTGTGTGGGCATGGCCTTCTCCTGAGGATTCTGGGAACTCCATTTTTCCTCTTGGAGGTGGGAGACACTTTCTGTTTCGGTTCATTCCCTGGGAGACATCCCTGTGGAGAAGACATATGGACATGCCACTGGATCCACAAGATTTCCCAACCACTGACCTGTGACCTTCCTGCATTCGGGGTTAGTGCATGTGTTTCATAAGCCTGAAGAGAACTTTATAGATTGGTATAGGACATATGGGCTAATATAGGACTTATGGACTTGATATGGACTAGGCAAGGGAGTTTTCTCAATATTCAATTGCTCTTGTATGTAAAGCCCTTTCTTATACATATATGAATGTCCATGAATTTGCTTTTCTAGTCCACCCAGACTAACACAAAATAAAATAAATATCCTCACTCAAATCCAAAGGCCTGAAATAATTAAAATCAAATTAAATGGTTTCTTTAACAAATAGTGCTGGGCAAAATGGGTATTCATTTTCATTTGCACAAGAGTAAAACAGGACCCTTATCTCACTAAGTATATATATTTTTTAAAAATCAACTCAAAATGTAGTTGTAATATCTAGAACTGTATAGATAATTAATAAAAATTTAAGACAAAACCATGCCCCTAATACATGGTATAAACACATCAAACACAAAAACAATGGAAGACAAAGTAGATGAATGTGATCTCTTCACAATTATATATATATTTGAATCAAAATATTTCATCAAAAGAGCATTCAGAGAAGGTAAACAAGCGGCCGTCAAGCTGAGAAGCAACAAACCCCACATGGAAGAAGCACACCAGCCTATGTAACCACGAGGAGTCGAAGGGATCAGGTATAAGGCATCATCAGAACAAAAAATCTTACCATAGTGGATGATGGGGGGAGTGCGGAGTGGAGACCCAAAACCCATTAGTAGCCACTGGAGATCCCCTTGCAGAGGGGTCTCGGAGAGGAGATGAGCCAGTCAGGGTGCGATGTAGCAACGATGAAAAATACAACTTTCCTCTAGTTCCTAAATGTTTCCTCCCCGCTCCCACTACCATGACTCGAATTCGACCTTGCAAGTCTGGCTAGACCAGAGGATGTACACTGGTACAGATAGGAAATGGAAACACAGGGAATCCAGGGCGGATGAGCCCTACAGGACCAGTGGTGTGAGTGGCGATACTGGGAGGGTAGAAGGAGAGTGGGTAGGAAAGAGGGAACTATATGTGACCTCCTCCCTGCGGGACGGACAACAGAAAAGTGGGTGAAGGGAGACGTCAGACAGGGCAAGATATGACAAAATACCAATTTATAAACTATCAAGGGCTCATGAGGGAGGGGGAAGCGGGGAAGGAGGGGAAAAATGAGGACCTAATACCGGGGGTTTAAGTGGAGAGAAAATGTTTTGAGAATGATGAGGGCAATGAATGTACAAATGCACTTTACACAATTGATGTATGTATGGATTGTGATAAGAGTTGTATGAGCCCCTAATAAATGATTTAAAAAAAAAAGAGCATTCAGAGAACCCATAGACTGGGAGAACAACAGATTAATCCCTGAAATATATTGAAAACTTCAGCATCTCAACAAGAAAAAGACATATAATCCAATTGAAAAGTGGGCAGAGCAAAGAAGTCTGCCAATCATTAGCTACTCTAGAGATACAGATAAAAACAATTAAATATAACCTTGCTTTAGATTAATAGCAAATTTCAAAATTATAGGAATTATTTAAGGATAGCAATAGTGAAAATAATATGGAACCATCACATACTGCTTAAAAATACCTCATTGACATCAATTCCATGCCAGCTCCTTGCAACCCGATGGAACAGGGGAGAACTGTCCCTGTGCGTTACAGACTGAAACTCTATCTGGGAGTAGAAAGCCTCAACTTTATCCAGGGAGTGGCTACTGATTTAGAACTGCAGACCTTGCAGTTAGCAGCCCAACTCTTAACCATTATGCCTCCAGGATCCCTTACTCAGATACTGTTTATTGGACTGTAATATGGTGCAATCATTGTGGGAAGTAGTATGGCCCATACTAAAAAAGTTGGGCATAGAAATAACATTACCCCATGATCCATGACACAAATAGATATATGCACACCCATGTTAATTTCAGTACTACTTGCAATAGAAAACAACAACAACAACAACAACAACAAAACAGACTAAAGTCCCACCAGTGGAAGAATTGATATCTATTATGGGGAAGTGGGAAAAGTGCTGGTACGTTGAGGGGATTGAAATGGAGTAGTTGAAACAAAAATGTGTTTAATTTTTTAATGTGAAACTGGTCATCTGTTCCATAAACTTAATCTAATTCACACCAGTAAGTTTAAAAATTATAAAAAGCTAGTCATTATTCTCATGACTATTGAGTTGTTTTACACTCGTAATGACAGTTTAGGACAGAGCAGAACTGGCCCTATGGGTTTCTCAGACTGTAACTCTCTATGGGAGTAGAAAATCTCATCTTTCTCCTACAGAGTGGCTGGTGGTTTTGAACTTCTCAGTGTTATGCCAGTAGGGCTTGTTCAGAATCATTAGTGGTTACATAATCATCCGTCTGCTTCATCTTTTAGAAATGTGCATACACCATATAAAGGGGAGTTTTCATCATTTAGTAAAGAATTACAAGGAATTTAAATGGTATGAATACTTTGAAAAAAATGTTTCTTATAAATAAATCCATTCTCTATATAATTATCACTAAGTAATCATCAAAATAAATATTGAATTATAAATATAGAACTGTCAGAGAACAGATTCCTAGATAATTTTCATTTAAAATATACAGAATATTTGTTTGTTTATTTTAGCTCAAGTTTCTGTTGATGTGATTATATTCTATAGAGAAGGTAAAACTTGGTTTTAATCGCAACTCCTCTAAAATCTTGTTTGACTTTAGATAAATGTAAATTCATCCTATTTTCTCAACTGTAAGCTGAAATAAGAGTATAGCAGTGTATTGAGATATCATATAGCAGATGCTATCCATTTAACTCACAAGAGGCAATCACAAACTTTCTGTCTTCCTCAGCTTCCTCTAACTAGTCAGACAGGTTACCTCACTAAACGTGCTCCTGGCTTGGCAATCTTTCAAAACGTGCTTTATCTTTAAAATTAAACACATATCTTGCTTTCAATTAAATATGAAAAATCTCCCTTCCCTTAATTGAAATCCATATGTGCAAGAAAATGCTTGTGCCCCCATCAATGTTCTGTTATCCTTGAGGCAAGAGCTGCTTCTTAGATTTTTTTGTATCATACAGTTGTTCTTTTTTTTTATGGCTCTTTTCAGTTTATTGCATGGAGTTATACTGTCCGAGTCAAAAGTGGACCAGAAATGGTCCTATTATACAAGAGTAAGACAAAGAGTACTGCTATACAACCACAGAAACTTTTATGAAACAAAAATATCAAAAGATGAAGTTACTGTTTCTTGATGTATCCTACATCTAGGCCTATGCTTTTTTTTTTGGTCTATACACTTCTGAAGGGGTGCTTCTATCTCTTTCCCTTCTAACCCTTCCCCGCAGAACTCTTTCGCTGATTTAGACCATATCAAAAATGGCAAGTTTTGCCTCTTTGAAGGACTCAAAATAATGTTCATTTTAAGTGTTCTAATTCATTCCACGAAATCATCTTCAATAGCTTTGGTCTTGCTTAAAAGGCTTGATGGAGAGATCAGGCCTTTGAGCTAGCTGATCTTCCAACAATGCTTTTGGCACCTATCATGCCCAAAGTTGCCAGAGGCTTGCAACATCTGGCTTACAATGCAAATTGCAGACCCCCATGAGATTGGAAAATCCCGGAGTGGTCCATGGAAAATCTACTGTGGTCTTCCGCCACCCTCCAGACGTCAGTCAGTTTCTTCTTTTGTGGAGGTGAATGGTCTTGCCTTCTTGGGCTCATCTTTGAAGTCTCCCTGACTCTCCCTGAAATGCTTCCACCAATTTAGAAATGGATGTTTTAGATGGGACAGCAGTCCCGTAAGCTTGTTGCAACACTTCGTTAATTTGGGGAGATGTCCACTTTAATTTTGTGAAAAATTTGATATTAGCCCTGACCTCAAAGCTAGTTTTTTCCATGTCTGTGCCAGGAATGGGACCTTTGCAGTGAAGCCTTTTGACTTACCCTTGTACAACTGTGAGGTTTTAAACTTGTGACAAGGGACAAAAGGGGAATTTTCTACTCATTGCAAGGGAATCCTCACTTAAACTTCCATGAGCCACAAGCACTTAAAACTCATGACCTTTCAGCTGGTCGTCCTTAGTCAGTCCAATCTCTACAAGGAACTGGCATACGTTTTTGCGCTGGTCACCCTGGAGCTAAACCCCTTCTCCATATTCTGGATGCTCAGTCACAGTTCCATTGCAGGCACATTTCTTGTTAAAGGCCGGCACTGGTTTCTTTTTGTCGTAGTCATCAGCGATCCCTTGGACAGTGGTAAGGGTCTTTCTGCCGGTGGACTGTTGAATTCTTACATGGATCTAATCCTCGGTCCCCGCGGGAAGCAGGTCATTGCCTTACTGGCATCAGCAAAGGGGTCGAAAGACTGGAGGTTTCTGATAGCGGGCATACGATTCGATTCCTTTTCCTCATGGACTGGGGAAGACTGCGGCGGGAGAAGCTGGGCGGCGGGGAGGCCAGGACAAGTGTCTGAAGGAGCGAGCCGGCAACTCAGTAACTGGGACCGTATTATAAAGTTTTATGGAATTTAATCTATATTTGCTGTATTAAGCCTTTTGGATTTGTGAATTTTTGGTAAAAGTAGCACAAATTTACTTTGTTTGAGAACCCTCAAAATTGCTAATGCTTCCTAGAAATTCCTACAAAAATTAAATTCTACTTTGAAAATATGCCTCCAGACTTAGTGGATGATAATTACTTGTGTACATTTCCTAGTCTTTTCTCCACAATTAACATTTGTCACACAATGAACTTTCATGAGACAACTGAGCAAGCTTCACTGAAAGCATCATTAATTTTGATTTGATTTCTTTAATAAAATCTCATGGGTAATTAAAAATGTTGTGTACACTTTTAACTAGCTCTAATATTGGACTGATAATTGCAAGGTAGGAGTTCAAACCTACCAGATGCTCTGTGATTTTTTTGTTCTTAAAGAACAATTATTTGTTATCAAATACATTCTTTGTATCAAATAAAATCAACTAAATATAGTTTCTAAGGCTGTTGATTTTTACAGGAGCAGAGATTCCTATTTTTTTCCACAAAGTGGCTGGTGAGTTTCAACCACAAACCTTGAGGTTAGTATTCCAAAACTCCCCGAAAAGCGCAAGACAATATTTGAGAAGCCAAGCAGGCGATGATAGAAACAAATGACTAGAGACTCCTTCGTTGTGGACTATAACTAGATGATACTTCAACTGATGTAAAAAGTCTGAATTGAAGCTTGAAGGAGAAGAAGGTATTAGCCATATTGTGGGAGAGAATTTGGATAGAGTAATCATGCTATACAAAGCCCTCATTGGAAATGATTTAACAATTCTGAATAACAGATAATGGTATGTTTACAGCCAGTGTGAATGGAATCCAGTGGGAAAAAATTGTAAAGATAATATAAAATTGAGAGAAAAGCCACAGACCCAGAAGAACAGAATTTGAGGGCCAGGTTGAGGTGTTTTGATTTTATTCTTTATAGGACCATATAAAAAACACGGAGAATGTATTAAATAGAGGTAACACAAAAACAAAAGCAAATGACAATATCACTATACAGGAAAAAGATGTTAATAGTTTCAAGCCATTTTATAAGTGGAAAAATCACACATAATTAAGATAACTTTTTATTTTAAATTTGACAGTTCTGAATGCTAGATATGGGAAGTGAGGACGAGAAGGCAACCAAGCATATCTTTGAACCACTGGTCTGATAATGGTTCCTTCAACAAAGACAACTAAGACTGTCATTTCACAAGCCAGAAGCTCTACTCATAGAAATTTTAAGAATCATATTGTTATTGTGGTTGGTAAGTGTTGTTGGGTCAATTTAAACTCATAGTTACCCTAAATACAATAGAACAAAATACCAAGCAGCAGTACATAATTCTCACAATAACTATAGTTAAGAAAGTAAAGCAATGGAAATGCCCATCAATGATGAATGGGTAAATAATATAATAGATGTTTATACAATGGGAATTTATACTGAAATAAAAAGTACTTATTAATGTTGAGATGAATAAAACTAAAATATCATGGAATATTAATTGAGACACATAGGAAAATCCATATATTTTATGCTTAGAATTTTATAAAACGTTGAGAATAAATAAGTATACAGAGACAATAAATTAATTTTTGCCAAGAAATGAGGAAGGGACGTGTGTTAGGCTGGGTTGTCTAGAGAAACAAACCCGGTGACACTCATAAATATGTCAGGAAGAGCTTTATGTCAAGAGGTAATCTTATATCGGGACGCTACCCCAGTCAGTCTGGCTTAAGTCCCTGGGTCTGATGCAAGTCGGAATCCTCTTCAAGCCCACAGAGCTGCTGGCTCATGACTCTGAAAGATGTACAGTAGTGGGAATCTGGGAGATCACACCTGTGGATGCAGAGTCTTATATATCCAAAGTGAGAAGCAATATGGCATGGTGCAGGCAGCTTTTAGGGGCTGCCCTTGGAAGCAGGGAGTTGAGGGGCAGAAGGGAGGAAGTCCAAGACCTCCCTTATAAGAAGACCACACCCCAAGAAGGCATCACCAGGCTGTGCTCTGACCTGATCTATAGACTGTACTCCACGCCTCCACAAGTGGAAGTTAGATCACATATGATCTCACTACCACAGAAGAAGACTGGAAATAATGAAAATCAGCATGAGTTTCTTTTTAGGAATTCTTTAAAGTTAGAGAGTATTTAATATTATACAGCTCTGTGACTATACTAAAATCCAATGGATTATATGCTTTAAAGCAATTTTTAGATGGAATGTGAATTATATATCAGTAAATCTATTATTTAAAAAATACAGACTGTGTGAAATTAATATCAAAAGATATATTTTACTTGCATTAAACATGATATGAGTAATCATTCTATACATGAAATTTTAAAGACAATGTCTTAAATAAGACTACATAAGCCAGTGTAAAAAACATAGTCTGATGAGGTTACTTGTCACAAGCTGCTGGACATAAGGATTCAGAGTGAAAATGCTAATTCCTTGTTATATACAATTTTTTTTTACTGATCAGCTAATTTTAAGGTGGTAGGTTTTTAAATTTGTAGTAGGTTTTCCTTTTTTATTCCTGTTGCTGAAATTAGAGATAAACTAAGAATATCTGGAATATCAGAGGCATCGACTATCTCAGGAAGGACTTAGACCTACCTTGTAAAAACACTTCTGTAGACCTGCCACTCCACATGTGTTCTCTGCCCTTGTCTATACAACCTCCCTTTCTATACCTCTCTGCTCCTGGAACCCGGCCTGCCTCCATGGTCCCACATGGGCAATCCGACCCTGAGAGCTGTAGGAACCAACCATGCCACCTTTTCCACAAAGCTTGCCTCCACGTGACTGAGAATCCACCAGACTGTGATTTCCTGCTTCCGTGATCATCATTCTGTGGCACCACATGGCAATGGGTATCTGAGAGGGACTTATGGACTAGTGTCAGATATATGGGTTTGAGATGAACTGGGCTGGGATGCCTTCTTGATATATAATCACTTCTTGATAGAAAGTTATTTCTTGTACATAGATGAGGGTTACTAGTTTCTGTCTTTGGAAAACTTAGCCTAAACCATTGTGGTTCCAGTAGTGGAGTGCTAGAGAAACAAATCACAAAGCTAGAGGGTGGAAGCTTGTCTCACTCCACCCTAGGGAAATTGGATGGAATTGGAATGTTCTTCTTAGGATAGCCAGAGATCAAGCTATAGCCACTTGGTGTATATGATTCTTTTCTGGAAAGGGCATGGGGAGTGGGACTGTTGATTCTCAGACACTGTCTGGTTATTCCTGCCTAAAATGAAGCAAATGAGTGTAACTGATGTTAAATGGCAGCTCAGGGAACGAAAAGGTCTTTTGAACTTTCCTGAGGCAGAACCATGCTGTTTGTAAAAATGGCTCACAGAAGGCCTGCCCTGATTTGATCCTTTCCGGGACCTAAGGCCATATTGCATATGAAGGAGTTAATTTAGATAAGGAAGGATTGAATTTGACTGTTTTAAGAATTTTGTTTTGGGTCTCATTTTACTAGGATTTTATTAATTTCTCCTACCTACTATTATTGATATAATGTGTGTTAGAAATGATGATTGGGATGTAGTGAAAAGAAAGTTTGAGAGCTGACCATCATCATCCATTATAATTGCACCTTTCAAAATGGACATAAGAATTGCCTGTGAGAAAAGGGATTTTTGTTTGAAGCCAAGATAGAAGACTTTGAAAAGTTAAGCCCCACCCAGTTATGTGACCTTTACATTTGAAAACATTTGTCACTAGAGTTTTGAGACTATACAGGTAGCTTTAGCTTTTTGAATATCGAGCAAGCATTTTGTGTCTTGGCCTAAAGAACCTGGGCCAATGAGGAAACCCTGGCTTCCAGGTCTGAACATTAAAGAGAGCCTTCAGACAGCCTGAAGCATGTGCTGGGTGACCACCTGGATTCACTTGTTGAGTGGAAGTGGAGGAAATGCACCAATGGACAGGCAGGCTGAGTCTGGCCACTGACATTCATGGACCTAGTTCATGGAGACTAGAGGAGAGAATAAACTGGGCTAACTTGTCTTGAACCTGAGCGTGTGGCATGACCAGACTGCGAAGGGTAGGGTTGTTGAGAATTTGTGAAGGCAACAGTGTTCTGAAGCAGAGGAAACTGTGTGGGAAACTCCCACTGAACTAGCGTGGATTAGCTGGGGCTGAGCTGACCAGAATTTGAGCTATGATGATAAGATGTTTGATCTTGTGAGCTGATGCACATTGTCTGCTTATTTGATTGATGGCCTATCCAGGTTTGATTTTGCCTATGGATTCAGATTCACAAGGTTCTGACTGGAATGAAAATTCTCCACATCAAAGAACATGCTTGTTTTTCTCAGAGCACTGGATTAATAGAAAGAGTATAGAAATTGGATGTCCTATATGGGGGAAGTTAAAGGCATGAAGTGGCTGGCTTACAACTTTCATGGGTTGGGGAAGACATTGATAGGATTATAGAATTGATATGAATTGTTCACAAAGCTGCAATTTTTAAGCATAAAACATTTTCCTTTGGTTCACATATAGAATATAAGATTTTAATGGGATAGGTACATTTTTAGTGGTACATGTTTTAGTTTTATTCTATTAGACACAAAAGTGATTTTATTGTTGTTTTTGTTTAAAAATTATTTATAAAGGGTGGTGTCAAGTTGACAAGGGGGGGTCTGTTAACATAGATAATTTATATCAACTAGACATTGCAGCTTAGGGGTAGAGTTCACCTGTCAGTTAAGTTACAGCTTCATGAAACCGTCTTGGTATCATAAGCCTTTTGATTAATAATGAGAGAAACTGGATACTGTTCTCTATCTGCCTATCCATCTTCTTGCCTGCTGGAACTCTTCCTGCCTCTGGAGGTGGCGCTATGTGGGCCACCTGACCTTGAGAGCTGCCTGAAACTGACCATGCTCTCATTGACCTTGGATCCATGTGAATATGCATCCACTGGCCTGTTATCTTCCTCCATCCTAGTTCACCTTTCTGTGTCACCTGCCTGCTCCTACTTGAGTCTGAAGAGGGTCTTACAGACAAGCATCAGACTTATGGACTTGAGTTGGACTGGGCTGGGTTCCTTCTTGATGTAAAATTACCTCTTGATATAAATGCTTCTCTGACAACTTGGCCTATCACAATGGGGCTTCGTGGATGGAAATTGCATAATCAAACCTGGTATGACCAGAGAATCTGAAATCTTACTGTTTGAGGAATTATTAGGACTACAAAAGGAAAATGAGCAGCAAAGGTAGAGAAGATGTTTAAAATTTAAATTTAGGGGCAGTTCTTGGCTATGATAAAGTCTGGAATGTATTTGATGGTATAGTTGCCTATGGTGAAATGACAGACAATATACGTCAATTTTCAAATTGCTAAGATGCTATCTCTGGGAGAAATTGAGGAAAAAACCTACATAATACATAAGGGATGGAGTGCAGATAGATACATAAAGTAAAAAAGGATGATGTGTGGTAAACTGATCAGGTTACATAAAATTAGGGTGCTAATTTAATTTGAGAAAAAAAATGTGTGATATGAAGTGTCAGTAATTAAGTTTACCCCACTTGGAATGTGTACCACCTTCTTCAAATCACCCTGACCTTCTGAATTTACCTGGCTGGAATTAAACTGGTCCAGTAGATCCCCTCAGAAGGTACTATTTTGATTTTGATTGTGCTTTTTCTTCGTTTTCTTTTTAAAAGGCACATTCAAAAACTCATATGCTGTCATATATAGATTGCAGACAATGTTTTAAAAATATTTTGCTTGTAAAAAATAAAAACTGGAAATGGAAACCTAATAGCAATATATTTTTTACTCTTCTTGTGTGTGCGAGTGTGTGTGGAAAAAGAGACTGAGAGTGAAAGAGAGACAGAAAGGGATAGCAAGAGATAGAAATCTTAAGAAAGTTATTTGTTATAATTACTGTTTCCAGCTAGTTGCAGGAGAATTTAATAGGATTATTTAACCCTCCTAGGAAGTAATTAAGGAGCCCTTGGTGGCTTAGTGGTTATGCATTTTTTTCCAAGGTCAGCAATTTGAAACCACCAGCCACTCAGTGGGAGAATGATTAAGGTTACTACTACTGTAAAGAGTTACTGTCTCAGAAACTCAGAACAGTCTACTCTGTCCTACAAGGTCACCATCAGTCAGAATCCACTTGAAGGCAATGATTTTACATTTTTTTTAAAGAGGAAGCAATTTAGCAAGTTGGTGATTGTGACACACATGGTCTTAAAACTGTACTGATTTACAATTGACAACACTTACAGAGATACATTGATTACCCCAGTTAATACTCAGCGAGTTCAAATGAGATCTCACAAAAGTCCTTCAACTTTGATGTGTAACCCCTGCCTTAAAATACCATTTCAGCTGGGTTTTGTAGCCTCACATCTTGATATGAAGAAGAAAGCCCATTTCTTTCAAAATGAGAATCCGGAAGTAGAGTTAAGCAAAAGCAAATAAAATCTGATGAACTCAAAGTTCACATTTTCCTTTGAAAATAGGACAACCAAACCCTGGTGGGGACTGAGCATGATAGTGGGACAGGAGGGAAGTCAAGGGAAATAGAGGAAAGAGCTGGGAAGCAAAGGGCATTTATAGAGGTCTAGATAAAGACATGTACATATGAGAATATACTTACATATGAGGATGGGGAAAAAGATCGATGTGCCTATATTTATAGGTTTAGTATTAAGGTAGCAGAGGGACATTGGGCCTCCACTCAGGTACTCCCTCAATGCAAGAATACTTTCTTCTATTCAATTGGCATTCTATGATGCTTACCTTCCTGACACAACTGCTGAAGACAAAGCAGGTGAATAAGCAAATGTGGTGAAGAAAGCTGATGGTGCCCGGCTCACAAAAGATATAGCGCCTGGGGTCTAACAGCTTGAAGGTAAACAAGCGGCCATCTAGGTCAGAAGCAACAAAGCCCACATCAAAGAACATATCAGCCCATGTGATCACGAGGTGTCAAAGGGATCAGGTATAAGGCATCATCAGAACAAAAAAATCTTACCATAGTGAATGATGGGGGGAGTACGGAGTAGAGACCCAAAGCCCATTTGCAGGCCACTGGAGATCCCCTTGCAGAGGGGTATCAGGGAGGAGATGAGCCAGTCAGGGTGCGAAGTAGCAACGATGAAAAATACAACTTTCCTCTAGTTCCTAAATACTTCCTCCCCGCCCCCACTATCATGATCCGAATTCTAACTTGCAAGTCTGGCTAGACCAGAGGATGTACACTGGTACATATAGGAACTGGAAGCACAGGGAATCCAGGGTGGATGATCCCTTCTGGACCAATGGTGTGAGTGGCGATACTGGGAGGGTAGAGGGAGGGTGGGTTGGAAAGTGGGAACTGATTACAATGATCTACATGTGACCTCCTCCCTGGGGGACTGACAACAGAAAAGTGGGTGAAGGGAGACGTCGGACAGGGCAAGAAAAGACAAAATAATAATTTATAAATTATCAAGGGCTCATGAGGGAGGGGGAGGGGGGGGGAGGGGAAAAATGAGGACCTAATGCCTGGGGCTTAAGTGGAGAGGAAATGTTTTGAGATGATGAGGGCAATGAATGTACAAATGCGCTTTACACAATTGATGTATGTATGGATTGTGATAAGAGTTGTATGAGCCCCTAATAAAATGATTAAAAAAAAGAAAGAAAATAGGACAACCACTTTTGGATTTAGATAGGAAAGAATCTCAAGGAGTCATTAATCCTTAAATGGTTTTCTCTTTAATCAATTATGAACACAGTATGTGCTCACTGACTATTTGCTTATGAAATAAATTTTTTAAAATTAGCCTCTAAGTAAGAGAAATTGGAAAATAGAAGTGTTTCAGAACTTAAAGAATCAAGAACTTAAAGAATCAGTAAGATACAGTTTTTTCATCAAAGAAAGTAAAGAAAAATTGTTTTGTTAAACACTGATTAAAGACTGATATTTAATTCAGTGATACACTTTTATATATTTATTATGTGTCTACTCATGAATATTACATAGCATAGATAACATGCTACATATAGGCACTTGACACTTTCTCCACTAGGCTATCTAATCTAATTCACCATAATCTATCACATATATTATTTCCGATGCCTCCTTTTGCCTCTGTTTCCATTGTAAGAACATCCCAGCCCTTCTCTACACAAGAGTCAGCCATTTATTACCGATGTAAATAACATGAAGCATTTCTAACTTTACTTCCTCCTCCATCCACTGCTCCATTTATTGCTTTTTTATTAAAGGGAAAGATCTTCTTAGAATATATTAAATATTTATCCTTGCAGCTAATTTCCTCATGTTTTCTCTTCAACTTCCAATAGAACTTTCCATCTTTTCATCCTCTGCTCGTGGGTTTGCTGACAAAGTCTCTCCGTTGGTTAGCATTTAGATTTTATTTTACTTTGTCTATATGATAGGAGCCCCGGTCACTTAGTGGTCCATGGGGTGGACTGAGAATAGCAAAGGCAGAATTGGAACCCACCAGAAGCCCCACAGGAAAAGAGTCAGCCATATTCTCGTCATTCTCCTTCTATGGTTCTTTTCTGCCACGAAAACCCTGCAGAGCAGTTCCACTTTGTCCCAGAGGGTCACTGCGAGTCATCAGTCAGAACTGACTTGAGAGCAGATGTTATATATTTGTTGTTGTTGTTGTTGTTGTTGTTGTTGTTTAGCAGCATGTAAGAACAGCACTAGGCCCTTTAAAGACTCCCTCTCCCTGAAACACTTGGGCTTTCAAAACCATCTGCTTTCTCTTTCCCTAACTGATTTTTCAGTATTCTCTGTGGGCACTCTCTTCACACAAGGATGCCTAAATTTTGCAGAGTCCTGGGGCTGAGTCATTCATTCTCTTCTTTATTCCATATACATTTACTCCTTTTGCATCATATTAAGTTTAATGATTTTCTATACAAAGATTTCCAAAAGCAAATTTCCATTTCTAGTCATATACCATAGTATGGGTAATTCTTCTCTTTTATGAACACGGAATAAAGAATCCTAACATTAACATAAGCAGGAGCTTGATTGAAAGTAGGAAACACCAGAAAGATGTTTACATATATTATACTGACTATGAAATTAATTCACCTTTGTAATCTTAACAAATTAATAGATAGCATTGCAAAAAATGGGAATTTTAGAATGCTTAATTGTTTTATTACTCAACCTGTACATAGATAAAGATGCAAAATTTCACAAAACAACTTTCTCCAATCCTCCTGCCATGAATTATTTGCTCACCATACAGATTACTAAATATGGTGAAACCATGACACAAACCTTTTCTGATTTAAAATCATGCAATATCCCTTTGTTCAGTTCAAATGACTTCCTCTTGGTCTCTGTGCAGGTTCTACATAAATACAGCTAAGTGTTCTAGAATTCTCATTCTTTTCAACATTATCCATATTATTTTTATAAACTACATAGCTGAATGTTTTGCATAGTCAATAAAACAGGTAAACATTTTCCTGATATTTTCTGCATTCAGACAAGTATCCCTTGTTCCATGTCCTCACCTAAATCGAGTGTAAATGTCTGCCAGTTTCCTGTTTATGTGTTACTGCAAACATTTTAAATTATCTTTGGCATAATCTTACTTGCATATGATTTTCATTATTTTGTTTGATAATCTCTGCATTCTTTTGGATCACCTTTCATTGGAATAAGCACAAATATGGATCTCTTCTAGCCAGTTGGTGAGGTAGTTGTCTTTCAAATTTCTTGGCATACATAGAGGAGTCTTCCAGTATTGCATCTATTTGTTGAAGCATTTCAGCTGGCCCCCCATTGTTGTCAATGCCTTCAGTGCAGCTTTGGCTTCTACCTCCAATTCCATAGGTTCTTAATTATATGCTCCCTCCTATGCTCATTCTTTTTGGTGCAGTGTCTCTGTGTATTTTTTCTCTATTTCTTCTTTTGATACGTCCTGTGATTGTCAACGTTAAGACCATAGACTCATTCAATAAGCTTGATGATTCTTCAGTTCCTTTTTCAGAAATGTTAAATATGTTCTTCCTTTTTAGTTCCCTAACTTTAGTTCTTTGCGTAGTACACAATAATAATTTATAAATTATCAAGGGCTCGTGAGGGAGGGGGGAGCAGGGAGGGAGGGGAAAAAGAGAAGATGATACCTAGGGCTCAAGCAGAAAGCAAATGTTTTGAGAATGACCATGGCAACAAATGTACAAATGTGCTTGACACAATGGATGGATGCAAGGATTGTGATAAGAGTTGTAAAAGTCCCCAATAAAATGATTAAAAAAAAAATAGGATGGCTTTAAATTCCATCAGCAGACTTCAGTGGAGACAGTGGTCTGTCCTGCAACTTACAGGTGCCACCTGAGAGAGGAATAAACAAATCAGTGGTTGTCTGGTTTGTCTGAAGAATTGCCTCCTCTCAGAAATCATGCTATGAAGAATACAGGTAGAGAAATAAATCACTAGTATGTTCTACTAATTAGATACTCAGCAGTTTTTCCCTGGAATTTGTCACGTAAGTAACAATTGGTAGGAAAAAAATCTACTAAAGGGCCAATATATGCATTTCTTTTAAAAATGAAATGGGAATCTGAGGATTTAATTATATTACATAAAGGTAGCTGGGAATTTTGTTAACTCCCTAGCTCTTATGCGTAACATTTTCCAGTCAATAATAATTATATACTATCTTAATATTTTACATTTCATAGAAACTCAGTTGTAAAGTTTAGCAGAGTAGACTAAACTCTGATGAGCATTAGAGATCATTAATGATTAAGATAGAGATGGGGAAACCCCTCAAATAAGTTGATAATTCAACAAACTGTACAAATCCTAGAGCTCCCGTACCCTCAAAGAACAAAGTTTCCCAGTTGAAACTCAGACAAAAACAAATGCTACCAGAATTTAAGAATAAAAAGTTGCATATGTCCACGTATGGAAAGAAGGTTAATGCCAATTTCAAAAGAGCATTTTCAGGAAGACAAATCAAAACAAAAACAAAATACATATAACATGTTATAATTCTTAATTTGGAAATAATTCTTAATTTGGAAATATTTAAAATTGCAAAGCAATGTGTTGCATCAAGTGACTTTCCAAAATGGGCTTCTCAGTACTATTTTACCTTGTGTTCTATTTTTTATTTTAGCACTGTCAACAGTGCTAGCAACAGCAACATCATGGCTAATGATTTTGTTTGCTGGGTGTGCACATTCTCAAAGAAAAAGCTCAAAAATTGGAAGCTTATGGGCAATATGAAAATGAGAAATAACGCTGCTACATAGTCATATTTTCATTCAGTTTATAATGGTATCTTATTTTTATTTAATGAGACAGTTAAGCATGTTGCCATTGTTACCAATGCGATCTTTTTGGAAACCATCCAGGATGCCTTATGAGAGACAGTTGCATGCATTTTATATGTCACTTATAATAGCCTATCTTTTGATAATTTATTATTTATAAATGATTCCAGTCCCTTATCACTTTTGCTTAACAACCTCATCTGCATGTTTAAATGCCACTAATTTAGCTCCAGAAATGAACCTATTGGATTCCATTACTATAGAATCCAGATGTTAAAAGAGATATAAGATTCAAATGCATCGCTACTAGACATATATCATTAATATTGCTATGCCCAAAATGCAGATTTTGCCTTTCATAAATGAAATTTCTCTCCAGAAATTTGGAGGGCTAAATAACCCTGCCTTTTATAAGATTCTCAATGACTATAGATTTTATGTTTGGATAGAGTTTATGTTGTGGAATAATTGATATTTAGAGAGTTAATTCCAAATTAAATGCACAAATACTCTGATTGATTTGCAGCATACCACTACTACATCACCCATTTTCAACGAGTTAAGTTTGAGTCATAGGATCCCTTTTCTAGTATATAGATGCATTTAAAGATCTAAACAAGCTATATTTCATAAAAATATTGGATAACAGTTGTAGCAACAAAGCTTCTTTTAGTTTATTCTTAGTTTATTTATACACTAATAATTTTCCTGTATTATAATCATATTAACATATTTTAAATAAACATCAATGAATCAAAAACATAAGCATGTAAAATACTTTGAAAAATATCGAATATATTTCTTGGCTTTTGAAAAATGTGCATAAACAAATATCCAAATACTCATGTACATGACTTTAGTTGTAACTGTTTTCAAAGAAACAAGGAATTCCTTGACCTTCTTATACTATTTGCATCTGATAGGTTATTTTGAGTTGTAGCGTGTTAATATGAAGTTGCCATTTATTTACAAGCACAAATATGTTGATACTGACAGGATTCATCGATGTGTTTACCTGTACAACAAATGCCACAGAAGCACTGGTCTCCTCCACTCTTCCTTTCTCCATGAAGACAAGGTGAGGTTTTACCTTCATTCAGATGCAATTCCCAGCAGAATATATAGTAAATGGATGAACAATTACATAGAAATCTAGACAAAGGAATAAAAAGGATAACTAAATAAGCATGTCACAACAAAAAACTTTTATTTATATATGTATTGCAGATTTTGACGTAATATAATTAAATCCTAAGATTCCTATTTCATTTTTAAAAGAAAATGCATATATTGGCCTTTTAATAGATTTTTTTCCTACCAGTTGTTACTTATGTGAGAAATTTCACAAAAAAATGCTGGGTATAAAATTATTAGAACATACTAGTGAGTTTATTTCTCTGCCTGTATTCTTCATAGCATGATTTCGGAGGGGAGTCAATCCTTCCGACAAACCAGACAATCACTTTTGCTTATTCCTCTCTCAGGTGGCACCTGTAGGTTTCAGGACAGACCACTGTCTCCACTGAGATCTGCAGGGGATAGCTGGACACACAACTCTGGGCAAATGAACTTCTCCCTCAGGGATTCCAGAGACATGACGCAATAGACTAGTTGTTAGCAATATTAAAAAGATACAGTGCTACTTAGGCTGGGGTATAAAACAACCAAGAGAAAACATTTTCTGTTGCCTCGGCTATGGTCAGGTGGGGCTAACATCCCTAAGTTTGCAGTCACGTCAGGGGTGAATAGGCCAGGGTAGGACTCTACTAGGTTACTCACTGCTGCCCCCAAATGGGTATACAAGGAAGACCAACATCTTTGCCCAGGCATCCTTTTAAACGGATGAGAAGGAAATCTCACTTTATAACTTTTTATTATTCTTATTATTTAAATCATTTTATTGGGGGCTCCTATAGCTCTTATCACAATACATACATATATTTTGTCAAGCACATTTGTACATTTGATGCTATCTTCATTTTCAAAACATTTTCTTTCTATTTGAGCCCTTGGTATCAGCTCATTTTTATCGCTCCCTCCTTCACTCCCTCAGGAACCCTTGATAATTTATAAATTATCATTATTTTGTCATGTCTTATACTGATCGATGGCTCTCTTCACCCAGTTTTCTGTTGTTTGCCCTCATGGAGGGGGTTAGATGTAGATCATTGTGATCGGTTCCCCTTTTCTCCCCTCACCTTCTCCTTCCCTGCCTGGTATTGCTACTCTCATTGTTGGAACTGAGGGGTTTATGTGTCCTGGATTCGCTGCTTCCAGATCTTATCTGTACCCGTGTACATTCTCTGGTCTAGCCGGATTTGTAAGGTAGAATAGGGGTCATGATAGTGGCGGGGGTGGGGCAGGGAGGAAGCATTATAGAACTAGAGGATGTTTCATCAGTGTTATACTGCCCTCTGACTGGCTCATCTCTTTCTTGTGACCCATCTGTAAGATAATGTCCAATTGTCTACAGATGGGCTTGGAGCCTGCACTCCACACTCCCCCTCATTCACAATGAATGATTTTTTTTGTTCTATGATGCCTGATACCTGATTCCATTGACACCTCATGATCACACAGGCTCCTGTGCTTCTTCCATGTGGGCTTTGTTGCTTCTCAGCTAGATGGTCGCTTGTTTTCAACTTTATAACTTTTTTAGTTATATACTGTCTGGTATTTTTAGTTAAAAATGTCACTTTCTATGTGTTAATATGTGTTTGGCTCTGTGGTAGTAACATAATCTGGTGTCAATTTGGGACTTGAGAGGATTAAGAGTGAATGGGGTGGCATCTAGTCTGTCAAACAGGTCATGGCCAATGAGGCCTCTGTGTGGGCACGGCCTTCTCCTGAGAATTCTGGAAAATACAGTATTTCCTCCGTGAAGGCAGGAGACACCTCTCTCTCTCTGCTCACTCCCTGGGAGACATTGCAGCTGACAAGACATATGGAACTATGCTAGTGCCCTGAGTTGGAGAAGCCACATGGACCTACCCTGATGCAGCCAGACCTCTGGAACTGGAGAAGCCATGTAGAGACCTCTGCCAGCGCTGAGATGCTTACAACGCCACTGGATCCAAATACTTTCTACTCCCTGGCCTGTGATTATCCTGCATTTGTCATGTTTGGCTGTGCTTCATGAGTCTGAAGAGGACTTTTATAGATTGGTATTGGACATATGGGCTAATATCGGACTTATGGATTTGGACTGGACTGGGATGGGATGCTTTCTTAATGTACAATTAAACTTTATATAAAACTCTCTCTTATACACATATGAGTTTCTATGGATTTGTTTCTCTAGTTTACCTGGACTAACACAGGCTCTGATGGAATGACAAGATATTTATGGTAAGATCCATATTATTTATTAATGCCTTTCTAAAGACTTCCTGGCTACTTAAAAATGGGTTCAAACAGAAAGTACAAAACAAATTTTAAATGTCCTATAGTCATGTCTGGTTGAACAGGACATGTTGTACTACAAACATGTATAAATCTTCAACTGCATTCTTTTACCTTGACCATGACCAGAGTAGATAAAAAAATATTATAATGAAATGTGCAATTTCCTGGAGTTAGATACCAAAGAGAAGAATATGCTTGAAAATCCTCAAGTTTAAAGAATTGAAGAAAATCTTTGGGTGGAAAAAAAAAAAAAGGAACCATGCAGGAAGAATTAAGAGATAAGGAACACACAGTCACTTTGACACAAATAATTGGCTGATATTCAAACATTTCGGCAGGTAGCATGCTCATGAGCAGAGCCTACTGCAAGACAAGGCTTCAGGTGTCCTGAAGGTACTGAGGCCAAAGGCAAGTCAGGCTCCAACAATGAACAGAATCCTGAGATAGGTTTGTGTCAATGTGTTCTACCCAGCACTGCTTGTAGTTTGGCAGTCAGTCCTCCCTCATGAGGTGAAGGTCACAGCCTGACAATATCTCCTTGGAAGAGAGGTCTAGTTTCCTATCTTCCCCTCCTTTGTGATGTCATGGATCCTGTGTTTGCTTTCTTGAGATGTATGCTGGAGACCCGTGATAAAGCCTGCCAAGCCTGGGAGCTCTCCACCTCTGGATAACAGTTCATCAACTGACCCATCTCAGATCCACCCATCTCTGACCTCCTAGCTGCCTGACTCCTCAGCCCTGTGCAGGCAAACCAGTCCCCAAAAGCCTCCAGAATCATGTCTTACAACCAAATTGGATTTAACTACTTCTACAACATTATGAGTCATTTTTCTTCATACAAACTTCTCTCTTGACACATATAAGGGTTTCTGGGTTCTGGCTTTTCTAGGCCACACAAAATATTACACATATCAATTGTGACATTTCAACAATTTGATACAATGATGGAAACATTCATCTATGCCTAGAAACGTGGAGGACCGCGATGAGGCCAACCAACTAGACACCATCCGTGTTGTTGGCGCATTCCAAGAAAAGTGACCCAACAGAATTTGAATAATATTGAACAATATTATATTACAATGCACAATAAAATAATTATGATAAACATAATTTTGAAACCTTTTCACTATTACATCAACAGGGAACTGCCAAGAATTCAAACCAGAATCAGAGGATTAAATGCCAACATAAATATTATTGCTAATATTAGGCAGACCCTGACTGAAATCAGAAAAGACCAGAAAAATGTTTACTGAGATTTTATGGACTATACAAAAACATTCCACAATGTGGATCGTAACAAATTGTATACAACACTGGGAGATATGAAAATTCCAGAACAACTAGTTGTGCTAATGTGGAACCTGGACATAAATCAAGAGCTATTTGTTTCAACAGAATAAGCTATTACTCCATGGTTTAAAATCAGGAAAGTGTGTATCAAGGCTTTATTCTTTTATTAAACATATTTACCTGAATGTGACAAAATGATCTGAGATTCGAGAGCATAAGGAGAATGTGGCTCGGTACTGGAAAATGATTTGTTAATAACCTGTGATATTCAGGTGACACAGCATTGCTCTCAAAAGCAAAGAATTTAAACAGCTACTGATGAAGATCTAAAGTAACTTCTTATGCACTTCAATTTAATTTAAAGAAAATGATCATCTTCACAACTGGACCAATCAGCAAACACATGAATAATGATTAAAATATTGAGCTTGTTAAGCACTTCACTCTACTTGGATCCACCATCAAGAACCCTGGAAGTAGCAGTGTAGAAATCTAATGCTCTATTTTTGGGGGTCAAATGTACTGGAACATGTATTTAAAATATGAAAAATATATATATTTACAACTTTGAAGACTAATGTAAGGAAGACTCTGACCACAATATTTTCAATGGTCTCCTAGGCACGTGAAAGCTGGAAAATGAATATGGAAGACCGAAGGAGGAGAACACTGATAACCTCGCTATGCTGCTGTCTTAGAACGCTGACTGCGCCATGGATCATTACAAGTGTGACTACATCTGTAATGGAAGCGGAAAAGGTACGGCTAGAATATCCATTTGAATGAAGAACAATGAGACTTAATCTTTGGGACTGTGAACACATTCGCAGACAGGATCGGTCCTTACCAATAACAACAAACAACTTAAGACACACTTGAACAGAAACATGCAATACTTTCTCATTACCTTTGCTGCTTGCATTCGAGAGAGGGAGAAGAAAGGGATTGTGTGGAGGGGGCAGGGAAGGAGAGAGCAATAACTTTTCTTGGTAAATCCTAGGCATAAAGATGCAAAGCCGATGTTCTGTCATTTGATTTTAATGAAAATCTGCCATCCTAGTTTATAACGTGACAGAAAATGAGAAAAGAAATGATGAACTGTCTCATTGGATCTTCTTCAAACATTGTGCACACACACATGCACACACACACATGTGGCTTCAGAATTTTGTGAAAAAGCTTGACTATCTTTTAATTTAATATTTCTCATTTTCCCCATTGAAGTTAACACACATATATAGGTTTTTTTGTATTTATGTATACTTGATGGCAGTTTGGTTTGGTTGAAAAACAAAACTCACTGGCATTGAACTCATTCTATTTCATAGGAATCCTACATAGGACTTTCAAGACTGAATCTTTAGGAGGCTGACAGACTCATCCTTCTTCCACAGAACGGCCAGTAGTTTGAACCATTTACCTTGCAGTTATCAGTCCTGCGTCTAACACACAGCGTAGAAAATCTATCAAAAACTCGGTATTCAATGAAAAAATCTCCTAAGTTGATTTTGGAATTCTAGGATGTTCTAGACTCAATAAATAAAACATGCAGTGAAAAGTCAAAAGAATCCAGAAGGCTAACCCGCAGAAAGGAATGTTGGCTGGTGTTAGCTGTCCTCGAGTTGATTCGGACTCAGACACTAGGTACAGTCAAGCCCACAAGGGCAGGTACTGCTGAGCTCAAAACACCCTTCTCATTTGAGTCCATTATTGCAGCCACTATGCACATTCACCTCATTGAGGGGCTCCTCCTTTTGCTGACCTTCTACCTTGCCCAGAATGATGTCTTTTCCAAGGACTCATCCCCCCTGAAAACATATCTAAAATATATGAACCAAAGTCTTGCCATCTTGCTTATAATTATACTCTTTAGCATATAGATTTGATTGCTTTTCTGGCATTCAAGGTATATTCAATGTTGTCAACAAGGTAATTCAGAGACATCTGTTCTTGTTTGATTTCCTTGTTCATTGCCCAGCTCTCGCACACATATGATGTAGTTGAATATCTATCCTATGACTTGGCCAGGTTCATCTCAGGCCTTGAAGTTGTATCTTTACTCTTTAACTCTTGAAAGAAGTCTTTTAAAACAGATTTGCCTAAAGTAAATACATCATTGATCTTTTTCACTAATACTTCCATGAGTACTAATTTGGATCCGCATAAAATATTGATAACTTCATTACTTTTACTGTTCGTCTTGATGTTTCTAATTGGTCCCATCACAAATATTTCTGTAATATTTATGTGGACGTGTAACCCATACTCAAGGCTGTACGGCCTTTGGTCTTCAGTAAGTGCATCAAGCCTTCTTCAACAAGCAATATTGTATCTTCTGCGTATGAATCTATCCTCGTGATGCTGAGTCCTTCTTTATTTACTTCAGCTTCCTCAACTTATTTTTTATTATAGAGATTGAACAGATATGGTGAAAATATGGAACGCTGACACACACATTTCATGATTTGAAACCAAACAATATCTTCTTGTTCTGTTGGACTAGGCCCAGGATCCACATGAGCACCATTAGGTAGTATGGAAATCCCTTTCTTCCTAATGCTACGTGATCCACATAATGAAATAATGCCTTTTTTCACACCCTGTTTTACAGGTTCTGGCTGTCTTTACAGTCAGCCAAAATCTACCTGGCATCCGAAATAATAATCCTCCTTTCACCTCCTCTTCTGAATCTAATTTGAATTTCTGGAAATTCCCTGTTGATATGTTACCACATTTTTTTGTGTATTTTCTTTAGCATAATTGTACTTTTGTATGAAATTACTGTTTTGTCCATATTCTGGTTGATCACCCTTCTTTGAAATGGACATATACCTGGATTTCTTCAAGTTGGTGGCAGTATAAGTGTCTTCCAAAGTTCTTCACATGGATGAGTCAGTGCTTCTATTCATTGTATCTACTTGTTGAGAAATCTTAATTGGTATTTTATAATTTATGAAGCTTTTATTTTTGGCAAAGCCTTCAGTATAACAGACTTCTTTTTTTATTGCTTCAATTTTTTATCATATTCTGCCTCTGAAATGACTGAACATCAATCAAGTATTCTTCGTACAGTGACTTTGTATTTCTTCTCCCTTCTTTGGATGCTTCCGGTGTCATTCAATGGTTTGCCTAAGTAATATTTTAATATTCCCTGAATATTTTTTCAGTTCTTTCAACCTTGAGAAATATCTAGCGTGTTCTCTATTTTTCTTTTCTAATCCCATATTTTTGCTTATTGATTATACTACATTTGTTTCCTTGTGCTACCTCTTGAAATCTAAGCTGTGATAAATTGGTGTCAGGCCACTTTGATGTGGCAGCTTGACAGTGGGGTTTTCCTTCCCAGCTTCCCATGCTGCCTACTCTAGCATCCCAGCCTAAGGGTGCCTCTTTCAGAGAATGGCACATGTATAAGTAATGTCACAAGGGGCCTTCTCTGTCTTCTTTTCTCATGGGGGTGAACACTGCATAGGTCGCTGTCAGCTTCACGCACAGCAGCCTGCCATTTGCACCCGCCTGTGGCTCACCACAGCCACTCCCCGAGCCACAGAGTGAGTGGTCGCCATCCCAGCGGCCCTCAGCACAGTTGCCACCCCAACAGCTGCCTCGATCACTATTCCCACTGCTGGTCAGCCTTGCCCTTTCTCCTTGGATCTTTGTTCTAGCAGCAGCAGAGTTGAGAAGGATTTGGTCAAGTACTTGATCCCAGAAAATAAACTAACTAGTTATCTTCTCTGTGGTTTTGTTAGCCATATTCTTTTATTTTTTTAATTAATTTATGTTTTATTTTTTTAATTTAGGAGCTCTTACATATACTATAGCCATCCATAGTCCAACAAGATTGAGCATAATTGTACAATTGCTGCTACCATCAGTTTCAAAAGATAGTTTTTCTTCTTGAACTCTTTAATATCAGCTTCCCTTTTCCCCCTCCATTCCCTACATTACTCCCCCAAGGAACCCTTATATTATGTAGTATTTTTATTTATTTATCCATTTATTTTTGTCATATCTTACACCCTCCAATATATCAAGTCACCTACAATTCTCTTAATTGTTCCTCTCGAGTGGGTTATATTGTCATCAGTGCTATCAGTTCCCCCGTCCTTTCCTTCCCC
Organism: Echinops telfairi; assembly: GCF_000313985.2. Classification (NCBI taxonomy): domain Eukaryota; kingdom Metazoa; phylum Chordata; class Mammalia; order Afrosoricida; family Tenrecidae; genus Echinops; species Echinops telfairi. The sequence goes on along the minus strand of NW_022107432.1, from coordinate 3,758,600 downwards.
GCTTACCCCCCCCCCCTCTTTATGTGCCCTCAGGGAATCATTACTCCTGTTATTATTTCTGAAGTGCTTATATATTTTGGATTTCATGCAGCAAATTATCATAATTATGTACTCCTTTATTGATATAAACACCTCTCTTTATATGCATGTGTGCCCTGGTTTTGTTTCTCTAGAAAGTCCAATTTAATACATAAGCTCTTTTACTTCATCATTTCTTCCATTCACTTTAGCTATTCTGTTTGTCAATTTCAGAGCCTCTTCTGGTGTTCATTTTGGTCTTTCTCTCTTTCTGATTTCTGAACCACCTTGTACTGTGTTCATGCATGAGTTCCTTTATGTCACTGCACAACTTGGCTTGGATTGTCCTTAGTGTTCAATAAGTCAATGGTATCTATGTTCAGAGAAGTTCAGGTGGGATTTACTCAAGGTTATCATTGGGTTCTCATGGGCTTGTAATTTCAGCTCCAACTTGAACTTGCATGTGAACAATTTAAGTTTTGTTCTGCTGTTAACCCTTTATTCTATTCTGACTGATGATACTGAATTTCCGAATTTCTTTACACAGATGCAGTCAGTTTGATTCCTGTGTTTTCCACCTAATTACAATTTGTGTTGTTGAAAGAAAAGAGTGTCTGCAATCAATAAGCAATTGATCTGGCAAATTCTGTCATGTAATAGTCCAGGGAATTTCTAGCACAAGTACTCAAACTCACTGCCACTGAGTCGATGCCCCCTCAGAGCAACCCTCTAGGACTGGGCTGAACTGCCCCTGAGTTTCCAAGACTGCAAAATTTATGGAACTAGAAAGCCTGCCTTTTCCCCACAGAACAGCAGGTGCTTTTGAACTGTTGACTTTATGGTTAACAGCCTAACACATAACCACTACAACACAAGGGTTCCTTTTCTCTCCTAAATCAACTCGCGATCATCTACTTTCCAGCTGCTGATTATTATTTTTAACAGTTTTATTGGTACTTCATTCGTATATAATACAATTCAATAGTTCAATCATATCAAGAGGAGTTGTACAATCATTACCACAATTAATTTTAGAACATTTTCTTCTTCCTTGTAATCATTGTTATTTGTGTAAATTTTTTTCAATTGTAGCAAAAATGTACACACCAAAACATCCTCCAATTCTACAACTTTTACATGTACAATCCAGTGTCATCAATACTTTTCATGCTACACAACCATTATTGACATCCTCTCCGAATAGTTCCACCACAATTAAAAGAATCTCAGTGCCCCTGAAGTAAAAACTCTTCCTCCTTCACCCATAGTAACCCTAGCTTACCTTTTGTTTCTTTTCTTTAAGTAATTCCTTGATATAATATTACATATGATATGCTTCCATAGTGAAATCACTTTTTAAAAGGGTTCTACGTCCATCATCACAGTCAGTTCTAATGCCCCTACATTGACTGCTCCCCTAGTCCCCTAGATTATTCTCCACGTTTCCAATGCATCTTGATTGCATGTTTGATCAGCATCCATCTATAGCACTTGGTACAAATCATCAATTTTTTACCTTTTGACCTTAGTTGTTGGGCTGTAAATTTGAATAATATTCATATTATCATTATAAAGACATACATTTTCTGAAAATAGTTTACTTTCATGTTTTTAACTTTTGATTGTGATTTAAGATAAAGGTTAAAAGGCAGATTATCAGTTTTACATACAAGAATTTATGCACATTTTGTTTCATTTCATCCTTTTCCATCACCTTACTGAGCCCACTTCCTCCCAGTGTTTCCTGTTTCTGTTCCTCCTTATTCCCAAATCCTCTCTCCTTAGGTAAATGCGAAGACTAAGGCCATAGTCTTGTGGTTCTACCAGTCTCTATCAGATGGTTGACAGTTACACTTTATGTCAGTTTGGGGGTGCCAGGAGTCCCGCATGATATGAGCTAACATAGTATAGTCAACTCCATGACGGATTCTTCTGTGAAGCAGCCAAGCAGTTATGGAGACCAGTTTTCCTTAGCCTTGTCACTGCCTTGACGAAATTGAGGGAGGTTTCCTTCAGCATGTAGCTTCTTCTTAGTACAATCTGACAGTGTGTGGAAGCTAGCTCACTTCAACTGCTGGATCAGGATCCTGCAGCTGGCTCAGGGGCCTCTTGTTATACATCGGCTAAGATCTCAGGAGTCATTAGCAGACTGGCAACTTTGGATTCATTAACAGACTTCTAAATCATCAGCTCTGCATCCACTAGCCTGTGATCTTCCTGCTTCATCTTCCTGCTTGTTATTTGTCAGCCCTTGAGCTTTCAGGAGTCAGAAGTCTTCCACCTATATCTGACCCACCAACTTAAATCAGATCTGATTTGCCTACTTTTGGTGTGATCCATTTCTTGATATATGTGTTACTCTATATGCATACATGTACAATAATTACTGGTTTTGCTTCTTTAGAGAACCCAGCCTAATACATCAACAATAAGTCTGGTCTCTTTTATAATTTTGAATTTAGTTCCACATTTCTTCCACTCTATCCAGCAGCCATGATTATAATCCTTTCAAAGCAATTGGTAGTATTACTCAGGCAGCATCTAGCCATTTTGTTTTCAGGGTTTTGGAGCCCGAGATGGCCTGCTTCTTTAGCCCATTAGATGAATTATTTCCATCACTGTCCTTTCCTCCAGGTGGAGAGGGACAAATATTTATACCTTAGATCACTGGTTACTATATATTAAGACCCCAGTTGCTACTCATCACAGTATGATGGAGAACATTGACTTTTTGACCTATCTTATGCCGATTGACCTTGGAGTTCTGAGGTTTTGTTTGTGTATTCCAAATTCCAAGGAGTTTGGTTATATTTTTAAAGTTTTCATAAAATTTTCAATCTGTGTACTCCATCATGCATAGATATATTTGCCTAAAAGAAATATACACATATAAAAATAACCTTTGTCAAACCTACATATATTCATAAACTCCTACTCTCCCTCCCATACTTTTTCAGCCTACATGTCTATCCAAGTATCTACTTGCAGATCACGCTACTAAAGGAGTGTGTATGTAACACTATTTGCTTCTGCTGCCTTTAATGCTTGCCAACTACTCAATGTCTTCCCCTTTCTCCATTTCCTCACCTTACCACCTTCTTGTTATAGATTATCTTCCCCTTTACCTATGTTAACACTAGTCTACCATGTAGCTTATCTTCCTGGATAAGCTTTACAACAATTTTCCAATCAGAAAGCTATTTTTTAACTGGTGACTTCTGAACAAATTACAGTTCAGTAAAATAGATATAGTAAATTATAATTCTAACTTCCATAAAATGATTGTTATGTGCTTAGTAGTCCACATATATATTCAACACAGTCGATTCTTCCTAGAAAGCTTTCGCAAACGAATGAGGCAATTGGAAAGACCATGACTGGGTCAAGCACAACCTGTCTTTCAGTTAGAACATATTAACCCATCACTTTTAATTTTATGATGATAAAATTATTTAAACTATATCACTGATAGTCCACAAAATGGTTTTAATAATGATTTTGCTATGATAATCATATAAGCAGTTGTTTGGAGAATAGTCTCTTGTGAATTATAGTCAATCCTATATGACATTATTATGGACTCTCGTATGGTTATGTTCTCATTTTGGAGGGCATTCTCCACGACACTAATGGACAAGCTTAGGGTAGGATTAAGACCTGACTATAGCAGAGCGTACGGACCAAGCCACAGCCTTTGTTTCCTTGGGGGCATCTTGACTCTACCTTTGTAGAGTTTGTGAGCTAAGACATCATCCTTGTTTTCCCTGAATGGTGTGCATATACTAGTACCACCAAACAGTTCTAACACATCACCTCACCTGGAAATCCATAGCTCAATTTCCTGATTGTTCTTTTATAGAAGCAAGAAAGTATGCTGTGACTTTGGGATATTTTTAACTTCTGGCTCTGGATCCTGGGTTTTGCTTGCCTCTGCTTGACCTTCGGATTTAGATGTGAACAGCACTCACCATCTTGTGAGACATAACCTCAAAGTTTCATGAGTTATTGTGGAATATTGCAACAAATTGAAGAATTCAGGAATTTGAAGGAATATATTCAAGGGAGAAATTAGCAGGGGTGGGGTGGGGAATAGAGCAGAATAGCATCTTTGAAGAGTTGGACATCTGGAACATCTTTGATCATGAACTGATTGGGACTAGTCTGGTATTAATTGTTTTAAAAGAAATTATTACCACATTTGGTTTGCTTTGAGTAGATCAGTCACTGTTAATATAATTGTTCTCAAGTATTTTCTATTTAGTTGTAAATCTTCAGCAGATTGATACTGCCAATAGCCACCTAAGGGAAATTATAATTGCGCCTTAAAAAGACACTAATTTTATTGGATGCCATATGTGATTATCATAAAATGTAAATTTAGTATCCATTTTTCCAATAGCAATGTACACAAATTGAGGATGTTATGAGCTCATCTTTAAATTATGTTACTAAAATTCAATATTAACTACTTTAGAGCTCAGTTTCAATGACAAAAATAACAGAATAAATTTAAAGAAGGAATGTAACTATGAATCATTTTAAGTAGTAATCATTATTTTAATATTAAATATATTACGATTTCTCTTATTTCTATCATTCAATTTACAGAAAAGAATTCAAGAAGAAGAAGTAGAACTCTCTCTAGCTTCTTATTCTGAAAGATTTACTCAGGCAAACTGCCACATCTTTCTACAGAGCATCCGGTGAGTTAAAGCTATTCACTTTTGGTTAGCAGCCTCGTGTGTAACTATAGTGCCACCTGGGTTCCTAAATTTCAATTTAATATATACAAAATATGCACAATGAACATCTTAAATTCTTTCAAATATTTAAATAGATAATTATATCTCAGTATCCTAAATTAAACTAAACTTGATTTCAATAAAATCCATAATTTTTTGAAAAATAGAATGTGAGCTTGATTAATTACTGTTTCAGATATTAATAGTATTTTGATTCTTAAAAGTATTTTTATTTTAATAATTTTATTACAAAATTTAAACAAATTAATTTGCTGAAAATAAAATAAGCACAAATATGCTTATTACCACTAATTTTAATATTTGAGCACATTTTCTTTAGGAGTTTTTCAGAAACATACATATAGTATATATATTCTAAACCATCATCCCAAAGTTATTCCCTGTTATGTCTGTCCACAAAGAGGTAATCACCATTTTTAAGGTGAAATATACTATGAAAATTTTGTTTTAATAATTACTATATTATATATAATGTTCTTTTTTCTTCATTTCATATTATCTATGTCTACAAATATTTAAGTGTTAGATATTTCTATTGTTCATTCAGCAAATAGTTCTGTTTTCTGTTTATGATTGTATTATATATATGGCCACTTTGGTAGACATTTTCTAAATTTAGTATTGTGGGTTTTTCCCAAAGTAAGGTTATTTTCCATGGACTTTAAGGGGAATACCCCTTGAAGTACTTAAGATGCCACACTTGCAATTTTGTCTTGGTTAAGTAGGAGTTTACTAGAGTGATATGCACCTAAAGGATGGATGTCCATTAGTGTTTTATGAATTAGTCTCTAAACTGGACTGACCAATAGAAGCCTAGAACACTTGGGCTTTAAGAACGTTCTGTTCAGTGAAGAGAGGGGCTGCTGTATGTGAGATACAGCAGCTCCATATTGGGAACCTCCCAGATATTGTCCTCATATATTTTCTTCACAACGATCCTAGTAAGTGCCTTCTTCTTAAATAAATAGATAGATAGAAGGATAACATCCTTCTTGATTCTATGAGTCATTTCAGTAAATTAAAGAATTCATGATTGGAGTCCTCTTAATTTGTAAAGTCTGACCTAACTAGAGATAGCTAAGGCCAGAGAAACAGAGCATGATGCTTGACAATTGGCATTAGAAATTATGAAATAGCAAAGTTATTGATTATAAAATTATTGATTATAAAACCTTCTAGAAACTGGCTTTATGCTTACGCTCATTCACAAAGCTTTTGTTGTGAACTATCCTATCTCCTTTTGGTATATTTCCTATATGGCATATTTCCTTTGCCACACATTCAAGATTTTTTCCCTAGAATATATGTAAATATATATAAATACATAAAGTTATATATATTTAATGTTTAACATAGACATCTATAGGTAGATAACTAGATAATCTCCATGTGTATTAAACTTTACCACATTTTCTCCAAAGCAATTCTATCTCCTACAAGATTTCCCTTGGAAAGATATAAAACCAAGCTCTCCCTTTCTCTTTAAAATGTTTAGGTTATTTTTCCCTCCTCTTTGAATTATTTATATTTTTCTATATATTCTCAGTGGGTTTTTTTGTTGTTGTTTTGGTTTTTAATCTTATACTGATCCACCCAGGTCAAATGGAATTTTCAGGCAGGCTTTTTCTCAGTTTTCACTAAGCACCTCTTGGTTCATTCTCAAAGTGAAAATAATATATTATGCTAGGACTAAGTATGATTGAAAAACCAAAAGGCTACTGTGGTTGATTGCATTTTTTATCTTAATTCTTCACCTTAACTCCTGGCCAGAGCGTCACTATGAACAGAGAACACTTCTTTGTTATCCCATCTTTAAGGTTGGCCATGATATTTTTTTTCAATTGTCAAAAGTGTGTTGATTTAGAAACTAAGGTTTAAGAGATTTTGAAAATCTCTGCTTGTCCTTTTGAACCTCTGCCACTCCATGAGATCAGTATTCTAATTCAAAGAGGATGAGAGATACTTCAAGTGGAATAATTTTATCTGTCCCACAGACATGCCCAAACTCTGCAGTTGTGATCCGTAGTAACCAAAATTATTCTAAAGCCATTAGCCAAATTACAGAGAGCAATACAGTGAATGTAACAATGGGTGATGGTTAATTTAAATCATTGCATTTTAAAGTTGTTGCTAAGCAACAGTGACGAAAAGATAGTCATAGCATTTTTGAAGGACTTTTGATTTCTTGGAGCAGGATGGATATGGCTAAGACTTTGTATCTTATATTTCCCCTAATATCCCAAATGAAGATTATCTCTGTATTAGGGAATTCATGTGTGCTTCTTTGCATACAATTCTTCTTCCAACAGTATGCAAAATAGTTGCTTTATAAATATAACACTTTTCCCTGTCCATAAATACCTGTGATGGTTTCAGCTATATAAATATATAGATACTAATATTTCTGATGTAAGGAAGGAATATTTGTTCTGGAAGAAAATCACGGATGGACTTCTGGAAAGATGGTAAACAGGCAGACACACTACACAAACCTAGTACAAAAACAAAACAAATGAAACATTTATGGATGATGATTTTGGAATCTAGAGCTGCAGAGTACAGTGAGAAAAGTGTATTGAATACCAACTCAGAGAATAAATTGAACAAAAGTTGTAAGTGAGGAGAAAGGGGGATTGTCAGCTAGCTGATGTGGCATGGTCATCTGAAAGGTTACAAGTGGCATTCCATTGAGACAATGGTCCAGCAAAAACATTTGGAAAAGAAAAGGACTGGAGGCAACAGCGGCTCCTATGGCTCAGCCACACTTGTACCTCCTGAAACTCATCCTACTGAGCTTAGGCCACTTACCATTGCTATACCACTTGATCACCAATAGATAGCATGCAACACCAGCCAAATCCACCCTTGACTGTCCTACATAAAGAGTGAACAAGGAACTTCACCCTCACATTACCATATACACCAGAGAACAGATGGAGAGTGATTAAGAACATAACAATTTATTATCATCAGTTAAATACAAAAAAACAGTATCACCACATCTAGGAACCAAAAGAAACCTTCAGTTCACCCAAAGATATAAAATAGAAAGGTTCAAATAAGTAAGAGAAAGACAGTGACAGGAGAGCATTCTGAAAAATAAATGGCATTGGAACTACCTAAGGAATTAAAAAGCATAATATTAAGGTACTGTTAGTGAATTACACAAAATGTTCAGAAACCTACAGATTAAATCAAGGAAAACATGGTAAAAAAAATCCTAGCAGATCATGCAAACATGATCCAGTAAAATTCAAAAAATGAAAACTTGGAAGCCATACAAAAACACCAAATAGAAATCCAGAATATTAACACTAAAATTTCAGAAATTGATACTATGTTGAAAGGACTAAGGGGTGATATTGAACCAATAGAAAACTGGGATAGTGAGTTAAAAGATAAATATCTTAATTCTAGTCTGCTAGGGGAACAATCAAACAAACCAACAACAAAATAATGGAAAAAACTGATAGCAAGCCTATGAATTATGTGCACTATAATCATTATAAATAATTCGCATCTGATCAAAATTACAGAGCAGGTGAAAAATAAAATAAAGTGAAACACAATTAATTTTGTGATTAGAAGAGTTGTTCTTTGTAAACTTACCTAAATTAAGAAAAATGGAAAAGATATGAATTTAAGAAGCTGAATGAACAATAAATAATCACATCCCCCTGCCTGCCAAATTCAGAGACATATTATAACCAAACTTCCCTGAAGACAGGAAAAGAATCTTGAGAACAACTTGGAGAAAAAATATATTATCTGCAAAGAAGTATCAATATGACTAAGTACTGACTTATCAGCAAACACCATGAAGACAAGAAGGCAATTAAATCACATATGTAAAACTCTGAAAAAAATAAAATAAAAATCCAACCAAGAATCATAAACTCAACAAAATTGACCCTTAACTACAAATTGAGACCTCTCAAATTGAGACATCTCCAAATAAACCAAAATTAAATGAATTGCTAAAAATGATGGCAATCTTGTTAGAAATACTGGAAGGCATTCTTCATACGGCGAACCAATAACAGGAGGTAACAGCCTGAGATTATGGCAATGCCACCTATAAAGAGATACATAAACAAGCCACAGCATAAAGATTTTTCTAGGAAAAATATTAAATATATGAATATTTTTTAAAGAGTTCAGCCTCGAAATTAATCCTGAAAAATAAGTAAATTCAAACAAAGTCATAATTTTACACACATCTCAAAGAAAACTAACACACCTTGAATCCATTGTCATTAATTCAACTCTTAATCTCTGTTACCCCATGGGGCAGAACAGAACTGTCCCTGCGGATTTCTGAGGCTGTACATCTTTACAGGAGCAGAAAGCCTCACCTTCCTGCTGAACATGATGTCAATGTTGATTAAACCATTACAATTCAATCTTGCTGAGAACACTAATATTTCATTTTCACAATCAAACGTGAAAAAATCCATATTAGTTGGTAATCCTAAATGTATCTACAAATAGTTCACCAATTCTATTTATAGCTATGTACTATAAAGTAATGTTACAAGAGCCAACCAACAGTCATATAAGTGTGAAAGAGGAGGGTTTGGGAGGAAACCCAAAGCCCATCTGTAGACAATTGGACATCCCTTCACAGAAGGGTCACTAGGAAGGAATGAGTCAATCAGGGTGCAATATAGCACTGACAAGACACACAGAATTCCTCTAGTTCTTTAATGCTTCCTCCCCCCACTAACATGACCCAGTTCTACTTTACAAATCTGGCTAGACCTGAGCGTATACATCGGAATAGATCAGAACCCCTGGGAATCCAGGACAGATAAACCCCACACAGTCACGGAAATCTGAATAGTGATAACTTGAGACTAGGGGGAATGTGGGCGGAGACGGGGGAGAGAGCGGAAACCGATCACAATGATCAATGTACACCCCTCACCCACATCAGGGGGACGGACAACAGAAACGTGGGTGAAGGGAGACAGTGGATGGTATAAGATATGAAAATAATTTATAATTTATCAAGGGTTCACCAGGGTAGGAGTAGGGCAGGGAGGGAAAAATGAGGAGCTGATACCAATGGCACAAGTAGAAAGAAATGCTCTGAAAATGATGATGGCAACATATGCACAAATATGATTGATGTATGGATTTTTATAAGAGCTATAAGAGCCCCCAATAAAATTATTAAAATAAATTAATAAATAAGTTCACCCACAAAAATAATCTTAGCACCTGTAGATTTGGATAAGTATTTTAAAACATTAATAGCACTATTGTTGGTTAGACAATAACCCATATAACCATGACCAGATAATAATCAATAAGTGTTGACGTGTATTTAGTATGGCATATTATATATGTGTATACATATATATATAAATATGGTGCATGATAGCTATAGTAGAGGATCACCGGTGGGATAGTGGTTACGCGCTGGGCTGCTAACCTCATGGTCAGCAATTCAAAACCACCAGCCACTTCTCAAGAGAAAGACTGGACTTTTTACTCGTGTTATGAGTTTCAGACACTCAGAGCTCACAGGAGTTCTACCCAATCATTACAGGGTCACTAAGATTGGACATCAAAACAGATACACATTTGGGTAATGAGAAACATTATGTTGAATAAAAACAGGCCCCATAATATTGAAACATGATTATATACTGATATTAAAATGCTAACTAGATTGTTATGTCCAGACATACATGTAAATATTTAGTACTACAGATCAAAGATATGAGTCCTAAAATTCAGGATACTCACTAAAATGGAATGGTATGAAGGATAATGTGTTTTAGATTGATATTGGCAATGTTCTTTAGTATATATGTGTTAACTTTATTGTGAAATTATATATATATAATTTATATATTATAGAAATATATGTAATTGATTACATATAAGATTATGTATTATTAAATATATATTATCATATTATTATATATAATATTGGGTTCAGTAAAAACTGTTTGTAAGATCCATAGAGGTTCCATTATTTTTGCAAAATCTAGAGAGACACTCATCAATTTCAATTTCAAATGGAAATCCAGAAAATAGAGTCTGCAAAGATATCACACATACAAGAAATATAAGTATATTATTACTACTCTCTATTATTTACATCTCAATTAATTGTAGCATGTAAAATTCATTAATAATCAGAAATATTGTTCAATTTTCAACTTAAAAAATATACAATTATGGGTATATTTTTTGTTTGTTTTTTACTATACCTGAAATTGTTGTTCCCATCGTTAATATTGCCATGATTCCGACAGGGTAGGATGATACACTCATTATGCTACTTTCCCAGTATTTACCTTCAAAGCCTGCAAGAGAGGTGAGATATAGATGGATGAGCAGTTCTCTCTATGAAAGTCAGAATCAGTGAGAGAGTCGGAAGAAGATGCTTGTTGTGAACAGTTAAAAGAAACAAAAGAGGAAGAAAATTGTTTCTCTGTCTCATAAAACTCTATTTCAAATAATGCATGAATAAAATCATGTTAGTTACTAGATTAATGAGTTCAAAGGGAAGATTTGGGGGAAGAATATCCGACCAACTCCCATGGGCAAGATTTTGATGTCACTATTGTTTTAAGGTATTTAAATGTCTCATCAGGAAGAACAGAAATCACCTGGCAAGCAAATGAGTTAATGTGATGACCAATCTTAAAGTAAAATTGAGCTTCAATGGTCAGATTTCTTCAAGGCAGTTAGCAGAGGAGGCACATTATTCAATTGCTTTTCACATCCAAGTGCTTCAAAGAAAACAAATTGTTTTGATTCGTAGCTACATAATCAGTCATCCATTTAAACACATGCCAGTTATATTAAAAAAAAGAAGAAGAACGTTAAAGAAAATGATACTGACTGTTAAGAGAGATGGGTCTAATTATTTCAACTTATTAGTGTCAGAAAAATCAGCATGACATCACGCTCCAAATAAAATGAAATATTTCTATGTCTATAACGATTATTTAAATAATTAATTCATGGTTTCTCTGACTAGAAATACAAATAAAATATTTATATAGTCATTGTTACTATTTTCCTATAATACTAAAGGGACATTATAAACAGAATTCCTCAGTTAGTTGAGGAATAGGTTATCATTCCAGTGAATTTAAGTGAACTTGAAAAATTGTTAGCACACACACAAACTGGAGTTGGGACTAAGAAGCATCTAAAGGACAGGATGGTCGAGTGACATCTGGACAGCTAGCTCTGACACCTTCCCATAGTACCAGTTATTCTTTTTACATAGTTTATTACTTCTTTGCATCTGAATAGAATTCTTCCTGTTCAGACTTTCAAATGATTTCAAATATGCGCGCGCAGATGATAGAGAAGGGCTCTGCTCCTTGGTCTCTACACTATGTGCCTCAGTCTCGGCATTTCCTGCTCAGAGACGTCTTCTCCCAGTATTTACTCTTTCAGATTTCCACAAGGAACCCACGAGCACCTGAATTCATGTTTTCATGTCATACCATCCTGCAAGTCCTTGCCGTTTTCTGAGATGTCTGCCAACGGAGTCGTGTGAAGTGCCAACATTTATTTTCTTCAGAAGAGCACTAGGAATTTGGGAATCATATCATAAAGTAAATCATATCATATCAATCAATCCAAAAGAAAGAAAATAAGAAAAAGGAATGAAGTACAGATGGGAAAAATAGACAGCAAATTGTTAGTTGGCTTATTTAAAGCCACATATATAAAAAATTGGGAGCAAAACTAGGCTTTCTAGGGAGCGTTCTCTTTCCTAGAGTGCCATCAGAGGCAGACTCAAGGTTAGGCAGTGAGTTTGGTGATATAAACAATTGCCTTAAGCAATGATTTTTAAAAGAAGAATGGGACACTAGGATTTGAAGAAGGCTTATTAACAACCTGCCACATGCAGATGACACAACCTTCACTAGGGAGAGTGACAAGGGCTTGACACATATCCTGATGCAGATGAAGGATTGTCGCCTTCAGTATGGATTATAACTCAATATCAATTACTGAAAGAACAAAACACTCACAACTGGCCCAATAGGTAACATCATAACAAATGGATAAAAGATACAAGTTGGCAAGGATTTGTCTTGGGAGCAAAAGTCAAGAGATCAAAAGATGTATTGCATTAGGTAAATCTGATGCACAAGACCTCTTTAGAGTGTTGAAAAGCAAGGATATTACTTTGAGGGATAAGGGGTTCCTGCCTCAAACCATGCTATTTTCAGTCACCTCATATGCATGTGAAAATCCGAGCTTTTGAGGCATTTGAATGGTGATACTGGCAGAAAATATTGAAAGTACAATGGGCTGTTAATGAACAAATGATCTGTCTTGGAAGAAATATATCCAAAGAGCTTAGAGGCAAGGATTGGGAGATTCCATCACAAGTACATCAGACATTTTATCCAGAGACATCAGTCCCTGGAGGACATAAGGTGTGGTCAAGTATATGGGCAGCAGAAAAGAGGAAGACCCTCCAGGAGATGGATGGGCTCAGTGGCTGCAACAATGAGATCAGGCACAGGAACGATTGGGAGGGTGGTGCAGGACCAGGGAGTGGTCCATTCTGTCCTGTAGAAGATTGCTACAGGGTGGGACCAACTCAATTACACCTAATGACAAAGTTCAAAGGCAATGACAATCAGACAAAATAAAAGAAGAGGACCAACTAGGAGATAGTTACAGAAGTTCAGTTTACTCATAAAGACAAAGGTAGGTTAACATTAGAAGATGGAAGAAGGAATGCTGGTGGGATAGTGGTTACATTTTTGGTGCTAACAAACACAGTGTTATCAGTTCAAAGATACCAGCAGTACTGTGGGAGAAAGATGAAGCTTTCTGCTCCCACAAAGAGTTACACAGCCTCAGAAACCTACTAGGGCAGGTCTACCTCGCCTATAGGGTTACTGTGAGTCAGAATCCACTCAGGCAGTGACTGAGTGTGAGGATGAAGGAAAGATTGCTATGAAATATCAATCATAAGAAAGCTAGAGTGTTTATACGAATATTAGAGAAGAAAATCTGAAGGACAAGGAATATTAATTTGCATTATTAAAAAAATAAATTATTGAATTCTTCAAGCTAAACTTTGAAGATACATGCTTGTAATTTCACTTATGCTCTGATACTGTACACTCAGAATGTTTTTTAAGTTGTTTCAAAGCTAATATAGATTTCTCCCTATTTCAATTCAATACACTTCAGCAGTCATCATTCACCATATTCTTTTTAAATTTAAACTATACAAGGTACCATATAATTATAAAATTTAGCTTCCATTTACACAAATAATCTAAATAAAATATTTTTCTATTATAGTAAGTTTTTTAATATGTTAAAGATTGAGAAAGAATCTAGGATGAAAACCTAGGATAAACCTCACCATTCTTCTAGCAGGACTGAGTCTACCTTAGAGGCAGGCCGTCTTGACACTAAGATCTCTTAGAAATGCTCTTTTGGGTCACTGACATTCAGGGTCATTGGATAGCTCAAGAATAAGCATCAGTGTGTCTCCTGGAGTTCAGTAGAGCTGATGCAATCAGAACACTCCGCATCTTGCAAAATCAGACAGCTCACAGAACAACCTTCTTTCCCAGGGTTTGCCTTATTCATTATGTTTGACATTTCTGAGATGGAGCTCTGCTACCGACTAGCAATATGTGTCAGTGGAGTAAAAAAATTAAGTTGCCACCACGCAGCAGAATTGGGAGGAAAAATAAAGTAGGCATAGATGGGCTGCATTCAAAAATAAGTCAGAGCTCTTACTGTTGTAGGATTGTATATGTTTGTAGGACTGTATATGTTACAGCATTTACCAGAGTAATAATGAACAATATTTGACAATTAGATACACAGGTAAATATGTATGCTTAAAGTAAAGGAGATCATACAGGAGAATACCTGTGTACATAGATAGATACAGTGATACATATTTCTACAGACGTAGTTTTAAAATGCTTCATGTACATGCATAATGTACTAGGCTACACAGAAACGATTCAGACATTCAGACGGAATCCCTGGGCTTGAAGGATAAAGATTATAGTTTCAGAGACATCTAAGACAAGTGCCAAAACAAAGTTCATAAGCATAATAGTTTCTTAGTCTGGTGAAAAGTTGTGCATCCAAAAAAAATTCACAAGGTCACGTAAGAAGCAACAAAGAGGAACAAAGTAAAAGGAAGACTCAAGGAAGTAATTAGTCCAAAGGACTTATGCCTCGTGAACTATGTCCCTCTAACCTGGAATCAGAAGTCACACGTGGTGCCTGGGTAGCACTGCTTTCAACTCTGATGAGGAACACCAAAGAGTCCCAGTTAGAAGAGGCAAAAATGTGAATCATAAAATTCAAAATAAACACCAAAGTACAAAGTCTAGAGTACATTTCAGCTCCTAGTGACTCTATGGGGACTCCTCCATGTTGAGTTTCTGAGATTCTAAATCTTGGGGGAACAAACAGTCTCACCCTTTTCCCATGGAGAGGCTGATGAACCTGAACCAGTGACCTCTTGGCTAGCAGCGATCTGCACAGCCCACTATACAGTGAGGGTTCCTTCAGGAAAATAATACATGGGACCTTAAAACAAATAATAATACCCTTAAAGAATGTGCTCCTCAAAATGATTGTTCATGGAAGAATTTTTTATGAACTATTGACTGGAAAAATTAATATAATGTTCACCTTAACAACACACAGAATGCTTAAATAGAAGTTAAAAACATTGCTAAGAAAACGTATTTCACAACCTTCCTCTAGTTCCTAAAGGTTTCCTCCCCGCTCCCACTACCATGACTCGAATTCTATCTTGCAAGACTGGCTAGACCAGAGGAGGTACACTGGTACAGATGGGAACTGGAAATACAGGGAATCCAGGACGGAGGAGCCCTATAGGACCAGTGGTATGAGTGGCAAAACAGGGAGGGTAAAGGGAGAATGGGTAGGAAAGAGGGAACCGATTACATGGAACTGTGTGTGACCTCCTCCCTGGGGGACAGACAATCAAAAAGTGGATGAAGGGAGACGTCGGACAGGGCAAGATATGACAAAATACCCATTTATAAACTATCAAGGGCTCATGCGGGAGGGGGGAGCGGGGAGGGAGGGGAAAAAATGAGGACCTAATGTCAGGGGTTTAAATGGAGAGAAAATGTTTTGAGAAATGATGTACAAATGCGCTTTACACAATTGATGTGTGTATGGATTGGGATAACAGTTGTATGAGCCCCCAATAAAATGATTTTTTTAAAAGAAAAAAAAATAAATAAAATAAATGTTTATTACTCTTGTCGATCAAGACCTAGTTAAAAAAACAAAAACAAAACGTATTTGGACAGACATGAAGGAGTGAAATGCATATATGCTTAGTCCCAAACTAAATTTGTCACTGTCCTTGGTGTCAAGTTTGAGAAAGTTTCTTATTTTGAATACTTTTATGCATAAACTAAAGCCCCAAATCAAACCCATTACCATTGATCACTTGTGATTCATAGGAAGCTATCGGATTTATGAGGTTTTGCAAACCTTTAGGGGATCAGATAGCTTCTTCTTTTTCATACAGAAAAGCTGGTGGATTTGAACTGCAGAGCATGCAACTAAGCAGTCTACAGACACCCAACATCACTGCCAGAGCAGCATTCCTGCATGTGCAGTTAAATTAAACGATTGTTGAAAAGAAAATGCAGTGGATTAATCAATTAAATTAATTAATTAAATTTAAGTGGATCAATTAACTAAATGCTGTCCCTTTAATCTACCTGAACTTTACAAACTGCAGTAACATTCTTTACATTCAGAATAAAGCATTTCTAAATGGGTGCCTTCTATCTATCTCTCATTCCATAGAATGAGTCAGTCGTCCTATTACTATTAAATCTAAAACTCAAATTTGTTGTTCTTCCTGTTGTTGTCAGGTATCATTTAATCGGTTCCCACTCACAGCAGCACACATCCACACACACCCACAAACACACACACACTGCCCAGTACAGCACCATGCTCACAAGCATTGTTAGTTTGGAGGCCATTGTTTCCATCACTGTATCAATCCACGTCCTTGAAGATCATCCTCTTTTTCACAGACGGTCTCCTTTACTCAGCATGATTTCCTTTGAGCGGGACGGATCTCTCCTCATAACATGACCAGAGTATGTGAGATGATGTCTATCCTTGCTTCTAAGAAGTTTGCTACTTGTACTTCTTCCAAGACAGACCTGATTGTTCTTTTGGCAATTCATGGTATTTCAAATTCGTTGCCAACATCATCATTCAAATGTATCAATTCTTCTGTAGTCTTTGTTATTCGTTGTCCAACTTTCAGACATGGTGCAACTTTCCCAATATGAGGCAATAAAAATACCTTGGGTTTGGTCAGGGACACCTTTGAAGTGAAATTCTTGCTCTTCAACATTTTTTAAAGGTCTTGTGCAAAAGATTTGCCCAGTGCAGTATGTCCTTTGATTTCTTGACTGCTACTCCCATGAATATTGACTGTGGATCTAACCAAAATGAAATCCTTCACAACTTCAGTCTTTTCTCCATTTGTCATGATGATGGCTATTGACTAGTGGGAGGACTTTTATTTTCTCTGCACTGAGCTGCCTTCCATATCGCAGGCAGCAGTACTTGATCTTCATCAGCAAGTGCCCCACGTCCTCTGCTGTCAGCTTCTCAGATTGACCGCTCTTGATATCGATTGAAAAAGTACGGGAAAGGATATGTTATCATAATGAACTATGGATAGAATTGAGAAGAATAGGATTCCAGGACACTTCATCATAAAGACTGAATAAGTCTGGTGAAAGGGTATGCATTTTATCAAAACAAACGATAGTAAACAATGTTAACTACAGATAACATGGAGAAAACTGTAAGTCACAGAACACCTCATTGCGATCATGTGGAAGACATCCAGGGTCCGAGAGGCAGTTGCAGGAACAGAGAGGAGAGCTGTGTGCTTTAAAAGAAGGAAAGTTTGGGGTCAGAATTGTAACCTTTCGCCACACTTATTCAGATCAATTTAGATGACATATATTATTTTAAAATCATTTAATAATTTTTCAATTTAAAAAATAACAACGTATGCCTATTTTCTGGATAAAGTCTGTTAAAATAGTTTTTGTATAGATTATAAAATACTATACAATCCTTACAACTTACTGGACAAGTTTCTATCATTTATGACTATATTTTAACAACTCTCATTTTGAAAGTTATGCTAGTTGGAAATAAAGTGAAATAAAAGTATCCAGAAAAATTTACGACACACTTTTCATAGAGAAAAAAGTAGTCTAACTTATTTTCAAAAGAATTAAACTGATAACCTGTTCCTGCATTGGTCATGGGAACTCATGTGTATTCCAGAGGAACTGTGCCCCAGCATGGACTTGGAGAAAAGTATCAGGACTCTCATTCCAAGTACCTGTGGTGATCACTACTGGGAGCTCAGTGACTGCAAAAACATGGTAGGAGGGCATTTTGCATATAAATGTATGGATAAGTAAAGGGTATTTTACATATAAATGTATGGATAATTAAAACAGGGAAGCTTCTTTTGTCAAGTCTGCAATATTTTAAAATATCCTTTCTTGTTTTATTTAATAATTTTATATGTGATAACATTCCCTAATGTGAACCATTATAAAATAAAAATGTAAATTTAACTTTGAAAATTGTGAATTTAAATAAAAAGAATTAATGTTCCCAGTAAAATTCTTAAGACTCTGAACAATAAATTTAAAGTAATTTTTTTAAATCTGTAAAGAAGCCACTATTATTTATGTAGTAAATATTTAGGATATCTTTTCTCTGAAAAAAATCTCCTCAATATAATCTTTGCTCTAATGATTTAAACTGAATAGATACGAAATGTATTGAAAGGAATAATTATTAATATAGGCAAACATTTTTGTCAAGGGACATTTGTTTGGTTCTGGAAATAGTGTGTACATCAAAGGCAATGAAACACAATATATTATAGTGCATATATTGGAGTAATAAGACATAGGCCTATGCAATTATGACTGGTACTACAAATCCATCAGTTTTAGGATCCTGATTGTAATCATTAGCACATACAAATTCCCTGTCCTGCCTTTAAAAACAACACTTTAAAAGGTGTCTTAATGGATGTCTTTCCCACAGTTTAAACATTTGATTCACTTTCATTGGAGGTATTTGAAAACATGATTACATTTGGACACATTATATTAATTTAAAATAATTAATATGAATAAGTGTTTGCCTATAATCTGATCATCCAAATATGAAGATGAATAACATTAGTATATTTTTATAGAAAGCAATTTATACCATCTTAACCTTCATATAGTTTGTAGATTTCATATCTGCCAGGCTGTAATTAATTTATACTCCTCTCACTGCTACACTTCACACAATATGTTAGCTATCGATGACCCTTTTGGTCACCAAACTCTCAAACCAAGCCCACTGCCTAAAGTTGATTCCTGTTCATAACGACCTTACAGGGCAGGGTAGAAAGGCCTGGGTGGATTTCTGAGGCTGCAACTTTTTATAGGAATACAAAGCCTTGTTTCTAGCAACTGGTGGTTTTGAACTTCAGACTTTGTGATTAGCAAGTCAATACATAACCAATATACAACCAGGGCTCTCATTGTGGTGGCTGATTACTTTGTTAATTGAATGGCCTAAGCAAAAGGTCCACAGTTCAAATGCACCCACTGCTTCATAATATACATGTTTAATAGTTTCTTTCCTGAAAGATAACAGCGTTGGAAAGCCTGTGAAAAAAATACTGCTGTCCTACAGGGGTGCCCTGAGTTGGAACTGACTCAGTGATAGTGTGCTTTGGTTTTGATAACTAGACAGGATATCAGGAAGGAAGCTTAAAGATTTGAGAGAGTGCAGCAGGCATTGAACTAAGTTATGTGTATCTAATACTGCCAGGACTCTTTTTTTTTTTTTTTACAGATGCTTTCTCTCATGCTGCAAATAGATTTCCAAAGGGAACACAGAGGTTAGTGCACTAGTTGAAAGCCTCTGTTGGTGAAAGAAAGGCCTTTTCTTTCAGCATCTATCTCAGGAAGGGCTCTGAGTGGCAATACTTCAATCATACGCTCAGACCTTGAACTAGTAGTTCTTGCCAGAGGGATGGGATTTGTGATGTGTTTTATCTTGAATTTTCCCTAAAGCAGGACTTGAGTTCATGATTTGTATGCAAGTAGTTTATTGGAGAGGTGATCTCAAGAATTATTGTAAGGGAGTAGGGAAATAAAACAGAAATGGGAATAAAACATGGTTTAATAAGCAAGTTATTGCTGTGGGCAACTGAAGTTTGATCCTACCGGGAACTCTCTTAGAGATCCTATGGAACATAATTCAATAGTGTCTGAATGTATTCACAATATCCTTTTTTACATGGATGTTCTCTCATAAGTATGAAAAATCTTACCACATCGTGCTTTAATCATTGGTTAATATGTTTCTTTCTCATTCAAATTTTAAATTGCTTGCAACCATGTCCTTGTCATGTTTAATTTCTCCAAAACTTATTTCCAGGCTTGGTAAATGGAAGTAAATCAATATTTGTTTGCTGAACCAGTTAATAAAGAATACACTTTTTGGATTTCCAGAGCACTACTAACATATGTAAAGTGGCAAGATCAACATGTGCTCCATCTAGAGGAGGTTGCAGGCAAAAGAAAGCAGTTAAAATATAAAACATATCTTCAGATGTACAAATGGATTGCAGACTAAATTAGCCAAGTGAACCCTACTCTCAGTTGTTTTATAAATGCCTTACAATCGCATTTGCCTTCTTAGGCGCTCTCGTTATGCTTGTTGAAAGAACCGGATTTTCAATCACATACGTTTCTAAAAAAACCAAAAACGAACAAATCGATTAAAGTATTGCTGCCACACACTTATTTGTCGATTTATTGTCAAATAGAAAATGTTCAATGCTCACAAGAACCACATTTACTCAAATATGACCATGAGAAAGAAACGTGGTCCTTAATATCTATTGTCACACATGCTCACAGTCAATGTGGTGTTTGATTATACCTATATTTTTTAAGAAGCTCACATTGTACTAACATGGGCTTGATAATTGCTTTTGAATGAAAGTTTGCATCAGACCCACCAAAACAGTTCCCTTGTGGCATACATCAAAAACATATTTGTATCCTACTTGCTGGATATTCAATGGACTATAAATGACATTTATAATTTATTATAGTGGCATGAAGCTTCATTATTACTCAGTCTGTAGGTTCCCATCTTATATAAATTTTGATAGACCCTAGATATTGATTAAATACTATGAAAAATAATTTCAAACATACCTATCCTGAACCTTCAGACTTAAGCCCTATCTTTTTTTTTTGACCTGACATATTCTTCTTGTTAGGGCCATGGAGTTGGTTGGAACGCATAGTACGTGTACAACATGTACCACGATCCCATGCTCACAGATCGAAACACTGCTCCGTCCTTTCCCATCGTCACAAGTGTGCTAATGTTGGTGACCATTGTTTCCCATTGGGTCACATGAGTCAGGTAATAGGTAGTCTTTTAGGTGCCAACATGGCATCTGTAAGAAGATATGGGGGGAGTTTAGCCTGTCAATTAGGTCACAGCTGGATGATTTCATTTGCAGGTGCTACCGAGATAAATGGCTCTCCGGAGGTCAGCCTCCCCTACTCCCTCACTTTCTGCCTTCACTTTCCTGTTGATGAGCCATTCTGAGACCTCACACTGAGACCTGAGAGAACCCTGTGGTTGGTTACCTCAACCCCTGCCCTGTGATCTCCCTGCATCCTCTATCTTTGCATGTGACTCTGTGAGTCTGAAGAGGGCTTTAAGGACTAGTATTGGATTTATGGACTTAATCTGGACTGGATTAGGATGTTTGCTTGATGTGTAGTTCTCTCTTACACATATATGAGTGTAACTGGATTTGTTCCCCTGGTCAACCCAGCCTAACACAAGTCACAATCAATGGCAGTGAGTTTGATATATATTCTATTCATACATAATCATGGAGGAGCTACAAAATGCTCCAGTGGTGCTTCTAAATTCTGTATTTGTTTAAATTTCTAAATCTTAGAACTTTTACATTTTAGTACTGGTAAATGGAATTTGATCATTCTTTTTTTTAACATAATTGTTTTAATATTACTTGGATCTTATTTTAAATAAGAATTATGAATTTATGTATTCTTGGACAGCTTCTAAAAGAATCTATAGTCAACACCTTTTTAATTTTCTGGGATAATTTTCATAAAATTATAGCCTTTAAGTTTTCAATCTGCCACAACTGCTAAAGGTAATATCAAGTAAACTTTCCTGTTTTAAAAATGTTTATTATGAATTGAGTGACGGTTTTCAGACTTATATTCAATAATTCATGCACAGTTTGCTCCATCACATTGATTTCAACCCCCACAATATAACATTACTTACCCTACTCCCGCTCTATTTCCTGCTTCTATTAAACACTTAACATTCTTAAAAATGTGATTTATGTATAAAACCTGCTTTTGCAGTCCCTTAAGTTTAGAAACAATTTTTTTCATTTTATATAATTTTATATGAAGATAAGGAGCTTGTACACGATATACACTTTAAATATATATATTTTTGTGATAGAAACATGTAGACACACACTTCATTGTGTACTCTACTCTCAGCCCTCAGCCATATTCCACTGTCAACGTTATATGTTTTTGGTCATATTTTATCTGGAAATCTTAACAAGAATGCTGACGTCACAAGTGGGAAAAAAGTTGGAATGTACAATGGTGAAATCTAAATTCTGTTAAGCCTTATCCTTTTAAATACTGATGAGGATGGAGAATATTATTTCTAGTGTGGTCTATGATGCCAAGATTTTATGATATTTATGGGAAATTATTTTTTTCTCTTTTTAGCACACTACAGGAAAGATCTTTCATTGTATTATTCAAATTTCTTAACTGAATTAGGGAAATGAATTTCCAGAAATGATGTGAAAAAGAAAACACTGATCTCTGATTGAAATACGAGTTGTTTTATTATAAGTAACTATAAAAGCTACTTCCTTAAGGATTATAGGGGAAAATGGTAATATAATTATAGGTCAGTTAACTCATGTGCTATCTTAAATAATTTAAAAATAAATTTTGGTCTTTCAATCTTTTTGAAGAGGATTAAAAGAATGTTCATTTTTATTATGTACTTAAGAGTTAGTTCAATTTTCAGGTTGTTATATGCTCCCACCATTTTTTAATTTCCACTTTTATTTCCTACTACATACCAAAAAAACATTTTACTAAATTCTCCATATGCCTGCAATATATGTTTATAAAGCCCATGTTGTTTTGGTGATCAAGTAAATGATGTTGGTTTTCCAGTGTATTGTTCCAATCTCATGGGAAACCATGAGTCATGTGTACAAGGTATACGCACTTACCCCAATGTCCTTTTTACAACTTACTTTATGTCTTAAAGATGCTTTTGAGGATTTGCAAAAATAATCATAAAAAAATGACTAAATATATCTAATGAACCAATATAGTCTAAGCCAGCCATTTAGACAATATAGCAAATATGTGTTGCTTTTATCCTTAAGAGACCCCTACTGTACTAGAGGCAGTGATGGAAAAGACATATACCACATATGTTAGTATCAGAAACTAAATTACATCTAAAGAAAGGTTGGGTACCAAGGAAAACATTTTTTATACAATGAGTTGATATGTGCCATTTACACGGAAAACAATTTATGCATTTGTTTTATAGTAGAAGCAGTGCTGGGTGTAGGCTGTGGTAGCTCTTTAGTGGTTAGCAATATATGAAAATACATTTGAAGAGATTCCAGCCTAGGGAATTTGAATTTAAACTATTGTATGTGACATCAAAGGCTAGAAGTATGACTTCAGATATGGCTAAAACAAAAGATTCCAATTGTGTCATCCTATCTGCTTATTCTATGCCTTATGCTTGGGCTCTTTCCAATGGGACAAAGTAGCAACAGTGATATTATACCAGTTTACAAATCTCTGCAGAAAGTAGTGATATTTCTACATAGTAATATCTAGCATTTGCTCACTTTGAATTCCCCCCAATCTCTAAACTGCTTTTACTAGGACTAAGACTATGATCAGAGGGTTGAGAATAATCACATTAACATCACATAGACAACATACTTTTAAAAAGTTATTAATCTGTCACCAAAAGAGAGGAGGGCATTTCCTGAGGATGAGGATAGAACTAAAAAGCTGCATAGTCTCACATTTTCCCCACTATCTGTACACTATTTAAGTTGCTTTTAAAAATATTATTTTCTTTATTTTTTAGTACCTACTCCTTAATATAGAAGGATGTTTTTCACCAATTCTCAATTATCTACAGAGACAAGAAGTAATTTTTAAAATCACTTTATTGGGGGTTCATACAACTTTTACCACAATCCATCCATCCATCCATTATGTCAAGCACATTTGTACATTTGTTGCTATCATCATTCTCAAAATATTTTCTTTCTACTTGAGCCCTTGGTATATAAACTCCTAAATTTTTCCCGTTCCTCCTCTACCCTCTCTCACTCACGAACCCTTGATAATTTTTAAAGTATTATTATTTTTTCATGTTTTACACTGACCAATGTCACCCTTCACCCACTTTTCTGTTGTCAGTCCCCCAGGGTGGGGGTTATATGTAGATCATTGTGATAGGTTCCCCATTTCTCCCCCACCCTCCCCTTCCCCTCCTGGTATCGCTACTCTTACTGTTGGTCCTGAGGGGGTTATCTGTCCTGGATTCCCTGTTTCTAGCTCTGATCTGTACCAGTGTACATGCTCTGGTCTAGCCGGATTTGTAAGGTAGAATTGGGATCATGATAGTGAGAGGGAGGAAGCATTAAAGAACTAGAGGAAAATTGTATGTTTCCTCTGTGCACCCTGACTGGCTCATCTCCTCCCTGCAACCCTTCTGTAAGGGGATATTCAGTTGTCTACAGATGCGCTTTCGTTCTCCACTCCACACTCCCCCTCATTCACAATGATATGGTTTTTTGTTCTTTGATACCTGATCCTATTGACACCTCGTGATCACACAGGCTGGTGTGCTTCTTCTATGTGGGCTCTGTTGCCTTCCAGCTAGATGACTGCTTATTTATCTTCAAGCCTTTAAGACCCCAGACACTATATATTTTGATAGCTGGGAACCATTAGCTTTCTTCATCAGATTTGCTTATGCACCTACTATGTCTTTAGTGATCATGTCAGGAAGGTCAGCATCATGGAATGCCAGGCTGATAGAACAATGTGTTCTTGCACTGAGGGAATACTTGAATAGAGGCCCAATGTCCATCTGCTACCTTAATACTAATTCTATAAATATATGCATGTAGATCTATCTCCCCATCATCATAAATAAATATATTTACATGTGTATATGCTTGTATTTAGACCTCTATAAATGTCCTTTGCTTCCTAGTTATTTCCTCTATTTCCTTTTACTTTCTCTTTTCCCACTATCATGTTCAGCCTTCATTTGGGTTTCTGTAATTCCTCTCAGTCACATTACCCTTGGTCAAATCTAACAGGACTCCTAACACCCTCCTTGTCATCTGTTTTGGATCACTTGTTTTTCCCTTGCTCCTGGGCTTGTTAACACCCACTTCCTTTCCCCGACTCGCCCTTTCCAATGTTCCTCTGGAACTGTCTGTTCTGTTGTTTTCTCCTCCAGATTGTTTATCCTGCCTATCTTATGTAGATAGACTGCAGAAATAATAATATGCACAAAAATAAGACAGAGCAAAACAAAGCAACAAAATAAAATAAAACAACAACAAACCAATGACAAAAAAAAGAAAAGAAAAGCCTGTAAATAGTTCTATGTCTGTTTGTTGACCTTTAGTAGTCTTTTCTGGTCGAGTCTGATGGGGGTGACATACCTGGCCCCCAAATCTAATTTTGGTATTCCCTGGGGACTTCATTGCTCTGTTCCTCTTGCTGTTCTATTGCACGCCCTTGTATTTCCTCTCAGTGTGGTGGGGTCAGATCTGGTGCAATTCCCACACTGTGTCTCCAGTGTTGTTCCCCCTAGTGCTATGGGTCAGTGAGGGACATCATGTCTCGTAGTGGGGCCGGCCCTATGGTCTTCTCTATGCTTTGGCTGCTCTGAGCAGGAATATTGTCCTCAGGGTTTGGTGGGCCAGCATGTGTTTCACTCTCTCTTCCTCCCCCTTCATTTGCTCCTGTGTGCTCTGATCAGATGTGTCCCTCTCCCTGAGCTTTAGCTTCAGTGCTGTTCTCAGAAGTGAGTTCTTTTGTCAGGAGATGGGGCTGTCCATATAGTTGGGATTGGAACAAAAGTAAATTATACACACACACAAGAACATCAAAATACATATTCTCTCTTACCTTCTTTGCAAACAGAACGAAGAACCCCATCTAACAAAATAATGCATCTTGAGTTGTTTTTGCTTGGTCCATTGAGTGGATCCCAGAGGTTAGAGTGGTATTGGCAGAATTGACCAGAGTAAAAGGGTGGACACAGACATACAAAATGCCCAGGCATAGTAGATTCATGACAAAGAGCTCCATTGATGCATGGGCCAGAATCACGTTCATTTATTTCTTCACTGCAATTTTGTCCAGTCCATCCAGCTGTACTTTCACAGCTGAAATAAAAATTTAAGAACATTTTATTAAAATAATTTAAGAAAAGTCAAGATTAAAAATATTCTACGTAAGTCAAACTTTATGAGAAAAATGCAAAGGATAAAGGAGGCATTGGTGCATTAAACATTAAAAAGTTAATATATATATACATATATTTTTTCTGCATTTTGAATGAAATGATTACATTTAATGTGGAAGTGATATTTTTCTAATTTATAACAGAAGTAAAGATATATATAGTTAAAATATATATGTATTTTATATATATATATAACTCTTGCTCTCTCACTTCATATAATGGCTTATAAGGTAAACTTGACTTAATAGGCTATAAAAAGATATAAAAGCATGTTGTACATGTCTAACATCACTGTTAGTTTGTTGTGCTTAGGGATTGTTCAGACATAATGATGCAGTGCCTGAAGCATTGCCTGGTTCTGTGTTATCTTCAGATGATGCCATTCCATCTCCTAAAGGGTCCTCCTTTCACGCACCGACTCTCTACTTTATCAAGCTTGATGTTCTTTTCCAGCGTCTACAAATGATTGAACGGAATTAACAATTGGATATGATTTTCCACTATTTTCATTATGTAAAAGATTTTTACCAATGGGTTCACTGCTTATAAACCTCAAGTGATAGTTAATATCTTGACTTTATCAATGCATGGCACTTTTAGTTGCTAGAATGTTAACATAGTGATTTTAATGTTAAGCACCTTTTTTGTTTGCTTGTTTGTTTAAATAAATTTAAGATGTATATTTTATCATATTTCCCGGTACAATTGGAAAAAAGTGGTAAAACTGAAGAAAACACAAACGAATAAATAAAGAGTATCCATATTTTGGATATACATCAGGTTATAGCTTATCCTGACCCTCAAAAAGCTAATGCCTGGCATTGTCTGAAAAACTTCAGACTTAAAATAAGCTTTAGTCAAGTATATTTCATCAAACTAGTCCAGATCTGCTTTTATTGGAAATTCAGACATAAAAAGTAGTGAAAAACTATTTTCTGCATAAAGCTATATAAATAATAAAGAAGAAAGATGTGTTATAATTAAACCTGCAGACTGAAAGTAAATATAAAGTATGTTCATCAACTCACTGGTTTTATAGTACCCCACCTCCATGGAGTTAATACCAATCCATAGTCACTTTATATAGGATTTCAAGACTGGGTTGGTTCAGGATGAGGACTTGTGTCACTAAAGATAACCTCAAATCTTGAGTAACATTTTTCGTGACAAGGTAGCTCTTCATTATCAAAGAGTATAAACATATAAGTAGATTTATAGAAAAAGTCCTTTCCTGAAAGATTTTTTTCCTATAACTTGAAATCCTCTTACTTGCTTTGTGACAAGTAACATATAGCCAGCCCCCATCCCAAAAAGAAAATAGAGAAGGAAAGACGATGACACTCCTGTGTTAAAAATGATAGAAGATACCAATATTGTTGAAAGAGATAGTCAAGCTTTCCCCTACAATGTATAAAGCAAATTCTTAACAAATATAATTGCCATCAAAACAAACTTAAAGATAAATATGGCAGAAGATAATGTTAGGCATAATTGACAAAAACAAATATTAATTCTGAAAGATTAAATCCAAATAAGAATCTGATATGATTTCCCATTAGAAATTCCACTAGGTGAACCGGATCATAAATTAAAGTTGGAGTAAAAAGTGCTCATGAATCCATGGATGGGTTTGAACAGAGAATGCCCAACAAATGATGACCAAGGAACAATATATTTGCTCATGTTACACTCTATATATCTTTAGGTGACAAGGGTTAGTTTATCAGACAGAGCTATGACCCCATAATGGGGAGTTACCTAAAGTATTCCATATTTCCAACCCCACAACATATGTAAGGAGCATCCTGTCACTCACATCTTGGAGATATACAAGGTAACAACTCATGTAAGAATGTAATATATCCTATATATAAGTGGAATTATTTGCTCAAAAATACTACAACATTGACTAAAATAATATTCCTCACAATAGAATTGCTTTAAACATGGTCCCGCCAGTTCCTTGCCCTCCCAAAGAAATCACTGAAGATTAACTGTGTCCATAGCAAAGCATGGTTAAGAAACGAGACGGTGCCTGGCTAACTGAATGATAGCATCCGGGGTCTTAAACGCTTGTTTCAAAACATGCAGCCATCTGAGCAATGAGTCACCAAGTCCACACTGAAGCACACTAACCTGTGTGATCCAAAGATAGCTAGTAATAAAATCCAAACCTGGAAAAGGAAAGGACCAATGCCTAAGTCCTAAACTCTGATGGCAGAAACTGGATGATAGGACTACCTCGAAACCATTTCCAAGGTCATTACACAGGATGAGCTTCCAGTAAATCCCCAATACACTTTGGCTAGAAATGACAATAAACCAAAAATGAGATGGTGAGCATTGTAAAGGGAGGTTTTTTTGTTTGTTTGTTTTGTTTTGGGTGCTCAAGCTGGAATGTAATATTTTAAGATCTGATCTCTACAGAACTAATGTGAATTTACTCTAAACTTTTAATACTCCCTACTTTCTATTAGATTGAGGTCTCAGTTTTGTATGGCCATTGTTGATGAATCTGTGCTTGCTGTCAGCAGTTATTTACAGTTATCTGTATAGGGAAGCTAGGGTTGATGGACATATGATGATAGTAAGAGGATTAATGATTACAGAGGGAGACAGTGGGGGAAATGAGGAATCGACATGAATATCTGAAAAACAGTATTAAAAAGGAAGGGTGGCAGGGAGGAGATGAGCCAATCAGGGTACAGTGTAGCAATGATTAAACATACAACTTTCCTCTAGTTCATAAATGTTTCTCTCCCCCCTCCCCTCCTCCACTATCATAATCCCAATTCTACCTTACAAATCTGGCTAGACCAGAGGATGCACACTGGTACAGATAGGAACTAGAAACATATGGAATCAAGGACAGATGATCCCTTAGGTTCAGTGGTGAGAGTGGTGATACCAGGAGGATGGCGGGAGGGTGGGGTGGAAAGGGGAAACCAATTACAGGGATCTACATATAACCTCCTCCCTGGGGGATGGACAATAGAAAAGTGGGTGAAGGAGACATTGGACAGTGCATGATATGACAAAATATTAATTTATAAATTATATAGTTCATGAGGGAGGAGGGAGTGGGGAGGGAGGGGAAAAAATGACGAGCTGATGCCAGGGGCTTAAGTGGAGAGCAAATGTTTTGAGAATGATGAGGGCAACGAATGCACAAATATGCTTTACACTACTGATGTATGTATGGATTGTGATAAGAGTTGTATGAGCCTCTAATAAAATGATTAAAAAAAAGAATTTGTTATATCCCCTGCCATCTATTACAAGCATCTACATGACTTGTCTCATTTATTAAGCCTCTTTCCTTAAGGTTAGAATTATCTTAAATTCTATATACTTATGTACATAGAAAATTCTGACAATATTATTACCATTGATTAAAATGAAAGCTTAAGTATATTAATGAGATAGATCTACAAGAATTCCTTCATGTGGGAAACTGAGAATCAGAATTTATTGGAATTGGAAATCTCAAGAAAATCTTTATAAAGAATAAATGAGGTAATTTAAAAATATGATTTCTATACTAGGTCATGTTAAAAATTAAACATAGAAAAATCCCTGTAGCCTTTGGTGAAGTAAAATTGTTTGGTATTACTCGTCTATTCAAAGTTTTTGTAATTCCCACCAAATGACAGGATGGAAGCCTGCAAATAATGCAAAAGACTAACTCTGGGATTAGTGAGTATTGAATTTCACTGGCTATAAACGTGGTTAATCTCAGAAGTAAGAAGAGAAAATCCTACAAGCAGTAGACAGAGGAACCATGCTGATCCAAGTGATCCCCTTGTGGGGAAGTGACAGCAAGCAAAGACTTGAAGGAGCCATGGTGGCAGCAGAGAACTTGACACGGAGCAGCGGACTTCCC
The DNA here is from genome assembly GCF_000313985.2 of Echinops telfairi. Lineage (NCBI taxonomy): Eukaryota > Metazoa > Chordata > Mammalia > Afrosoricida > Tenrecidae > Echinops > Echinops telfairi. The sequence goes on along the minus strand of NW_022107432.1, from coordinate 3,728,222 downwards.
TAGCAACAGAAGGGGTTACGCGGAGTGGCTTTAGGCAGGAGATTGCTTTTCAGAAAGTGGTTCCCTTTGGGCACTCAGTGATACTGAAGGGGCTTTGTAGCACTTGTCAGAGTGGCGGAGAGGCCAAAGAACCACTTGGCTGAAAGTCTGACTAGAGTGAGGAGTGCCTGCCGACAAACCTGAAAAGAGGCATTGCTGCAAACAAAAGAGCTTCCCCTCTTGAAATCCCACAGTTGTGAATATTGTCTCTAAGTTTTGTGCAACCACTGAAAAGGATTACTGAACCCAGCAGAGAAGTAAAGCACCAGTGAAAGGGACAATTTGTATGAAAATAAAGATAATTGGAGCGTGGAGGCATGGCTGACTTTGCCCTTATAGGAGGTCACACATGGCCCCATGTCATTTCCTCCTTGCCCAACCTCTGCATCAGAGAATGGACATGGCTTCAGTTCATAGTGATAATGTTCATTCGTAATTAAGTCAGATCACACTCTAGAATTCTCTCAAATATATCATTCGATTTGGTACTTGCAACAATGATTTGAAATAAGTGGAAACAACAATGTTCTTATCATTTACAGATATGAAAGCTGAAAGTAAAAGGATAAACGTGATTTATCCAAGCCATATGCGTATTGTTGTTGTTAGGTAACTTCCAGTCAAACTAACTCATACATTCTGAAAAAGGAGGGTTAAATGCCTCTTCAGAATTTCCTAGCCTGTAATCTCTGAAAGCAGAGCGCCAGAGCTTTTCTTTCATAAAATCACTGGAAACAATTGACCTTCATTCAGCAGCTAAATCCTTAGCCACTGTGCCACCAGGGCTCCCGAGTTATTTGGTAAGTTCATGGCAATTATGGGACCTGAATCCAGACCCCTTTCTCTCATCCTCCCATCTTATATTTATTGTTTTAATAGTATTTCAAATGCATGATCAGACTATTCAAAGTTTTGTGAAATTATTAAATTGAAACACTAAGTTCCAATGTTGTAGTTTCCGCATATTTTACTTGAAATATATATTGCAAAAATGATCATTCAGTCATCATGAACCAATGAATACCACATTTTTTCTCTTTTGTTCTTGTAGCTTGAGACGTGACACGTGCGTTTGAAGTTTTTGCACATCACATTATCATACTTTGTGTTGTCTTTTCTAGCTGCCCTTTGAAATCTGTGTGGCTCTTTGATATCGTCATTTTTCCCCCGTTTTCTTTAGCGTCTCTTCGTTCAAGAACAATTTCAGAGCTTCTTCTGACATCTATTTTAGTAAATTGTTTTCCCCCCTGTATTTTAATCACCTTTTGCTTCCTTCCAGTATGATGACCTTAATGTCATCACACAACTTGTCAGTTCTATTTATTATCAGAAATATTTTTAGAATCGAATATGTTTACATCTTTTTTATTTTACTAAAATGTGAAAGTAATGTATATATTATGTGAGATACCTTGTTTGTGATATATTCTCTGATGCTATATAAAATCTTGGGATTCTTGAGTGGGAAGAAATGAATAAACATGAACCCTGTTTGACAGATAGCATTTGTTCTGAGAAAACAAACCTTTATTTTTGTTTTGCTACGTTTTGTTCTGCTTTCAGAGGTTGAAGGACAGTGAACAGGGTCGTGGGGGGGAAGTGAAATCACTTGGTAGAGCTCTTCTATCCAAAGTCTTTGTAACCTTTACCCAGTGATTGGGTAAAGCATACAAAAAATTTTTGTAGAGAACTTTCAGTTTTGTCATTCCATTGGGTATAAACATGAGTAATCTAATAAGCAAGAAGAGAAGAAACCTGTGACCATGAAGAAAGAAATGTCACGAACAAAGCTTGTGCTAACTGATGTGGCAAAAGCAGGAGAGGCACTAGAGCTTACAGTGCTGAGAGAATGATCCAGAAACAGTAGCAAGGCCAGGACTTTGAGGCAGGACAGCAGGCTTTCTTACCCACAGAGGAGTGAAGCTCCTTTGGGTAGGGAAATGGCATGCAAAGTGGATTTCCCTTTGGATAATTATTAGTGCTAAAGATTCTTTGCACCACCTCCCCGAGCAGGGCAGAGGCCAAGGTTAGGATGGCAGAGAGGTCAAGGACTAGAGAGAGATATGTTATCGGCATATCTGGAAGCAGCACTGCTGGAACAGTAAATTGTATACTTAATAGTGTTTGATCCTGTTAGCTTCTGTAACATATCCCTGCAATGTGAGTATTATTTACAACTTCTATGTAGTCATTATCCTGAACTATTAAATCCAGTAGAGAAGTAGAGCTCTTTGTGAGAAATAGTTGGTAACAGAATAAAGGACAGAAAGGTGGAGGTAGCTTTGGCCTCTGTCGTGTCAATTGGCCTTAGGCTAGTGTGAAGTTGATACTGCTTCTCCTTACTGAAGATGGAAAAGGTCAAACATTGCCCCCATGCCATTTCTTTAGATACATATAATATTTGATATTTATCAGCATTTAAAAAATATGTTTTAGAATTAACAAAAGGTGGCTCCAAACTATTAAGAGAGAAATGGAACTAAAATATAAAGGATATTTCCTCTAAAATTTGAGACTCTTTGTAGGAAAACAATATTCTGTATCCATTCTATCAAGCCTTTTTATTTTGTTTCAAGAGCTATATACTTTCAAAATAATTTGGGGCATGTTATAAAAAATAATTTAAAACATTTAACAAAATAATTTATAACAAATTAAATAATTTATAATGTATATAATAATTTAGAATAATATAAGTTATCATTATAAGCAACAAGAATTTTATTTGAATATTCCATATATATAATTCTCCTGAAATTATATGTGTTTCCAATATTCTACATAACAATCTCCTATGCTGTATAGTCTTTGTCATAGTTGGTGAATTCAAATGGCTCTAAATCAATATCTAAGTCAATATCTCTAAAACCCAATCCAGGATTTCTTTTTTATAGCAGAAAGCTAATATGGTAACTTAGGAAAAGCATACAATTACATCCGGTCAAGCCTCGCATATATACATTAAATCTGAAATATATATTTATTATGAAACTCAGATGTATCTAAACTCTTAAATCTAGGACTGAAAATACTGAGCTTAACATACAGACATTGAGAGCATTTGCACGTTACTGTAATTGCTATAAGAACATAATGAAAATAGGATCTTTCAAGTACAGTTTCAGTATATTTTAAAAATATACTGTAAGATATAGTTAACTAGATAGCTATATAGATTTTCATGTATGTATGCATATTAATAATCTATAATGGGCAAATAACAGCCAGACTTGCTGAAAGTGAAGAAGACTTGAAACACTCACTGATGAAGGTTGAACACTTAAGCTTTCAAAATAGGTTGCAACTCAACTAGAGAAAGCAAACATTATCACAATTGAACTAACAAGCAACATCATGATTAGCGGAGGATGTATTATACTTTTCGAGGGTTTCATTTTACTTGGATCCACAATCAATGCCACTGGAAATAGCAGTCAAAAAATCAAAAGAACCATTGCACTGGGAAATTTTACTGCCAAAGAAAACCCTGCCTTTTAAAAGTGTTCAAAAGCAAAGATGTTGTTGTTAAGTTTAACACTTTGCTGACACTTGGTATTCTCATGAGAAGAATGGGCAATGAATAAGGAAGACCTAAGAATAATTGATGGCTTCGAATTATGTGAGGTCATTTATTGATGTGTAAAAACAAACAAACAAAAACCCACTGTAAATCCACATATCAATCTATCTAGCTAACTATATCTTACCTTTGGAATATACTGAAATGGTACTTGAAAGATCTGTTTTCATTATTTTCTTATAGCAATTACAATAACAACACGTTCAAATGCTCTTAATGTCTCTATGATAAGCTTGCTTTTCTCAGATCCAGAGAGAAGAGTTTGGATACAGCCTGAGTTTTTTCAGATTTAAGTGGGAGTGGAGAGCCTAACTGTTCTCCCCTGCAGTGACTGGCGGGCGTGAATCAATCAGTAGTCAATGACCAACCCACGACACCACTTGGACTCCTCTAATGATTCTCAAGTACAAATGTAACAATAAAAAGTAGTAATAAGACAATTATATGATTCAGACTTGACCACATACTCAGTTATTATTTAAGATGTATGAATTGAAAGTCTTCATATTTATATTTTGATAATTTTTCTTTGTTGGCATTTGAGTGTGTGTACCTTTGTGTAAATGGATAGAACCACAGCAAACTGATCATCTACAAGTTATTCCTGCACAGGAAGAATTACTTTGGATTCCTGTTCTTTTAATAAATGAATCGTATACAATTGTAGTGGATATTAAGTGCCGTCGGATTGACTCCAACAGAGAACCTATGAACCAAGAACAAACCATCACCCGGTCTGCCCCATCCACACAATCGTTCTTATACTGAAGCTATTACTGCAGCAAGGAGTCCATCTATCTCATCAAAGGACCTCGGTTTTTCGCTGTCCCTCGATTTTAACAAGCATGATGTCTTTCTCCAGATAATGTACTCTCTTGATAACAAGTCTGAAGCATGGGAGAAACGTCTCACTATCCTTGCCACAGAGAAGCAATTTGACCATAATTATTGTAAGCCATATTTTTTGGTTATTATGGCAGACTATAGTAATTTTAATATTCCTTGCCAATATTATAATTCAAATGAATTTATTCTTCTTTGATCATTCTTGTTCAATGTCCAATTTCCAAAACCTTACTCAATGCAAAGGATTCTTTGATCTCTTGAGTGTTGCTTCCCTGAATATTGACTATGAATTCAAGCCGGATGAAATCCTTGACCACTTTTATTTTTTTATCTGTTTATCGTGATGTAACATATTGGCCCAGTTGTGAGGATTTGGGCCTTTTTTATGATGATTTGTAATCCATACTGAAAGAAAAATTCTTGATCTTCATCAGCAAGTGCTTCAAGACTTATTCACATTCAGCAAACAAAGTTGTGTCATCAGCATAACACAGTGGGTTAGTCTGGGTCCTTTAGAGAAACAAATCCACAGAAACTCATGTATAAGAGAGAGTTTTATATAAAGGGTAAGTGTCCATCAAGAAAACATCCCAACCCAGTGCTGTCCAACCCCACAAGTCCAACATTAACCCATTAACCCATATGTCCAACATCAATCCACAAAGTCCTCCTCCATCTCACAAAACAGACACAATGAAGCTGACTGCAGGAGGAAAGCCAAATCAGTGAATATGTAAGCATCTCAGCGCTGGCAAGGGTCTCCACACAGCTGCTCCAGCACCCAGGGCTGTATCAGAATAGGTCCATGAGGCTTCTCCTCAGGGATGTTTTGCAGGAAGTGAACTTTGCCAGCTAAAGCAGGAAACTGGCCAAGGCAGCTGCACCCTAGTCCAACCATCACAAAGCAAGAGCCCCGAGAACTCGAAAGGCGAGGCTCACTGAGCCATTTATCCCTCCGCCCTTCAATTAACCCCACATGTGTTTATAGGTCAGGTTGGCACAATAAACTAACTACCTCACATAGGCTATTATTTCCTCCCATCCTGATACCACATTTTTCTTCATATAAACCAGATTCAATTATTATTTTCTCAGCATATAGATAGGATAATTATGGTGAGAATCTACAATCTTGATGCACAGCTTTCCTGATTTTAAGCCATACTGTGTTCCCTTGTACTGCTCACACAACAGCATATTTTTTTCAACAGTTTAATTGGCATTAATCCACATATCATACAACTCAATAGTTCAACCACATCAAGAAGAGTGGTACAATCATCACCAAAGTCAATTTTAGGACATTTTGTTTCAATCTTGTACTCATTAGCTCCCAATTTCCTTCCATTACTACAAGGAGCCATGAATCCAGTTACTTTCTGTATAGATTTATCTATCCTAGATTTCATGTATTGAAAAACACTAAAAATCATGTTAACTAACAAAAATAACAAAGTAAAACAGATAAAAACCTTAATCTAAAAGAACGCAGAGAATAATGAAAACTAGAATAAATTTAAATGGATCATAAAGGCAATCAAAAGGTAAGGTGCTAAATGTTAACCTAACTGCATCTGCAATAACTTACTTTCCAATGCATTCAACATGTTAGCAAAGCTATTTACACCCCTGGGGATTCACCGGGAGCTAAATTCATGGGTACCCCCTCAATTTGTTTTAAGTGAAACAGTTTTAAAATGGTCAAAAGGATCTCAATTAAAAGATATTACATTTTGACCTATGTCTGCCATAATCAGCTTTGCCATGCTCTGTGTCTGATAACAAGGATATCACATTCTTTAACTGTGATTTGAGGGGATTCGTCAGAGGCTTCAACCATGTGTGGACCATCCTATTGGATCGTGGGCTTCTACTGTCCTCCAGACCACTCTCCAAACCAGGTATTCACAATTTAAGGTCTAATGCCATTTCCTCTTTTATATTTGGGTTATATTATTTACAATCCTTTGATCGCATAGGTCGTTGTAGATTCAGAGGACACTTCACTTTGATAGCTTCTTGTTTGAAAACAAGCTTAAAGAAGCGGCACCCTATACTTTCTGATAGCCTGGCACCTTATAGTTTCTTCACCACACTTTGCTATAGCACTCATATTTTCAGGGAGCTCTTCACAAGGTCAAACATCATGCTGAGTCATGTCATAAGTACTAATTGTTCTTAGATTGGGACTAGAATTAAGTTGCAAAACTACTTCTTGGTCCATGCACAGTTCCCCATGAGCACAATTAAGTGTTCTGGAATACCCATTCTTCCCCAGGATATCCATAGTTTGTTGAATCTTTTACATAGGCAATTAAACACAAATAATCATCTTTGTAGTATGCGCTTCTTTGAACTAAATCAATCTGATATCAGCAGTGGTATCCCTTTTTCCAGGCTCTCTTCTAAATCTGGCCTGAACTATGGCAGTTCCTTGTCAATGGACTGCTGCAATTGTTGTTGGATGATCTTCAGCAAAATTTTACTTGCATGTTTTATCAATGACATTGCTCTACAGTTTTCACATTTTGTTGTGTCATCTTTCTTTGGAAAGGGTACAAATATGCATCTCTTTCAGTCAGCTGGTCAAGTAGCTGTCTTCCAAATATTTGGCACAGACAAGCAAATGCTTCTGGTGATCCATCGGCTTATTGACGCATTCTATCAACACCTGGAGCCTTGCTTTTGACTAATACTTTCAATATAGCTTTGACTTTTCTCTCAGCACTATTGGCTCTTGTAGGGTGATTTCCCATTTCTTCCCCATGGTCTTAGGGAATGGAGAGGGTGAAAACCCTATCCTAACCGGCCTTATGGGTATAAAGAGTGGGACTTCACCCTTAGTTAAAAGTTCTTATGGGAGCTGTGTGAACTTTTGTATTTAGCAAAATGACTTTGCTTCTTGGATCTGCTAAGATGTTTTGGAACAAACTATTTTGCTTAATCTTGATTTGCAAGGACGTGGCTGCAAAGTGCAGATGTTTTTGTCTGGACTTGGTTGTTTTCCCAGAAGGAGCCAAGAAATGGGCTATAAAGGAAAACACAGCTTTTAATAAAGTGCCATTGCATACATTCACGCTTCAGAATGTTTCTTTGGTCCTCCTGAACCCTACTTTTCTATATTCTCCTTTTTCTCAAGACCACTCACCCAACTTCAGCTTTCTGTGAGGAACACGCCGGAGCTGGTCTCCGGCAGGCTCTTGCTCACGTGGTTTGTCTTTTAAAAAACTGAATGTCTACTAGTACTTTTTGATGTGGTAACTACGTATATTTTCCATCATCTTTAGATTTTTTCCTTCATTATTTTTCTCAGAGAAACTTTCAGAATTATGACCCAGGACTGGACTTTTATCTTGAGTTCTTTCAGTTTAAGAGTTACTGAGCACATTTTCCGTTTTGGTTTTCTAACTCCAGATCTTTGTGTATTGCATTATAATATTTGATTATGTCTTCTCAAATTGCCCTTTGACATTTTCTGTTCAGCTCTTTCACATCATTATATAATCCATTTGCCTTTGCTACTCTCTGTATAAGATTTCTTTCTACTCTGTTCTGACATCAACTTTTATCTTTCTTTCCTTCTTGAGGCTTTCACTCCTATAAGAGTTATAATCTTGGAAATGTACAGAGATAGTTCTACTTTATTCTGCAGGGTTGCTATGTGTCAGAATCCGCCTGATGGCAGTGAGGTTTTATGGGTGTTTTTGCCTTGTTTTGTTTTTATGTTTTGTTATTGACCTTTGCCTTCTTTAAGTAAAATATTCTTGATGCTATCATACAACTTATCATGTCTTCTGCCATCGATTGTCAATACATCAAATCTCTAAAATGTTATTAAGACCTTCTCAAAATTCAGGTGGGATATACTCAAAGTGTCTTATTTTGACTTTCATAAACTTTGTAATTTTCTGCAGCTTCAACATGAACTTATATTTAAGAAACTGATGGTCCTCTCCCCAGTCACTCCATGGCTTGTTTTAGCTGAAGATATTGAGCTTCTTTGTCACCTCTTTTCAGTCATAGGTAATTTAATTTCTGTGTATTCTACCTGGAAAATGCTGTCATTTCACCATAGTAAGCCATTTCTGAGTCAAAATAGTCAATTTTGGCCTATTTCAGCTCACTAATGCCTAGAATACTGATCTTCATTTGTTTCATCTCCTTTTTGACAAATTGAAATTTTCCTAGTTTCCTACTTCCTATATTCCAGGTTCCAATTGTTAACTGATGTTTTCAGCTGTTTCTTCTCATTCTATGTTGCGCCCCATCAGCAAATGAAGGTTCTGAAGGATTGACTCCATCCGCATCCTTCTGATCTTTTTCTACTTTGAGAAAAACAGCTCTACCTCGCTCATTTTTACTGCTTCCTGACTTGAGAGGCTCATTGTATAGCATTATCTCTGGCAATATCATGATTTTACTCATTAGGCTTTCAGTATGTGATAATATTTTCATGATATTTATAAGATTTTTCAGTGGCTAATTCCTCTAGAATAGACAACCTACTCGTCCTTCCTAGTTTGTCTGGAAGCTCTGTTGAAGTTTGTTCACTTTGGCCTAATTGGCTGGTATTTGAAAATCCACTTACACAGTTTCTAGGCTTGTGATAACACACAAGCCAGTGTGACAAAACAGCAGATAAGGGGTGAAACACATCATTGAGGTTTAGTTAATTAATATGGCCTTTAAAGACATCATCCTTCATGTGATATCTTATATATTCTAGCTTATAAACTGGTTGTTATAAACCTATTTTGCCCATGGTTAATCATCCTTTTAAGGGAGTTCTCTCTTACTTGATTGAGATTGGATGTATTCTGAGTCTCCAACTTACTACATGTTATGAACCACGTCACCACCCTTTCTTTCCTTTGCTGTAGGTCTGCTTAAAGACAAAAACTGCATCTTCATACAAGAATAGGCCTCTCAGAAACACACAGAAAGAAATCCCATAACTATTGGAAAGAAGAACCACCAGTAGGGCACTTTTCAGATTTCTGTCTGAAGTGTCAGCAGAGGCACCAGAGGCTGTAGTGCAGAGACCACGGGTCAGGGCAAAGGAGCCAAGCCAACACCAGAACTTGAAGCAAGAAGATTATACGGCAGAACAAAGGCGCAGCACCAAGACTATGAGACTATAAGGTAATCCAATGGACTAGTTACCTGCCAATGTAGGCAAAGGCCAAGAAACTACATGGCGGTGAAGCTAAGAACCAGAGAAAAACAGTTCGCTGATGGCTGAGTACAGGCACTGCTTTGGACCAATGGCTGCATCCGTATTGTTTACTGATGGTAACTTATGGCAACCTGTTACCTTCCCTAATTAACCTTCAAAAGTGTGATATTTTGCTGTAAGTTCTTTGTGTCCTTTGCAAAAAAAAATAATCAAACCCATCAGAAGAGTAGTTTGTCATGGGAGGAAAAGTCGGTGTCAGAATAGGCCAAGAAAGATGGAGGAATGCGGCAGGTCTGATCTCTGTATTGTGACAATAGGGCAGCCAGAGCAGGTCAGAGAAGCCCCCCCCCACACACACACACACATTTTCTCACAAACATGGACTGCCAGAAGCACAAGGCAGTCTGCATCAAAAGGACCTGAAGAAGAACAAGCACCATCTAGCTGAGAGACAACAAAACCCACACGGAAGAAGCACACCAGCCTACCCCTACTCAATCGCTGAGGACAAAGGGGTGCATTAGCAAAAGTGGTGAAGAAAGCAGATGGTGCC
>NW_022107432.1:3664762-3717454 GCF_000313985.2 Echinops telfairi | reverse complement strand
GTGAGGGAGACATCGGATGGGGTAAGAAATTATAAAATAATAATAATTTATAAATTATCAGGGTTTGGCAGGAGGGTGGAGTGGGAGGGAGGGGGAAAAATGAGATGACACCAAAGGCTCAAATGGAAAGCGGGTGTTGTGAGAATGATGAAGTCAACATATGTACTAATATGCTGGACACAAATGACGTATGTACAGCTTGTGATGAGTTGTATGAGTCCCTAATGAAATGATTATTTAATATAATAAAAAAAAGATACGCAAGGATGGTCCTGAGAGGCTTACTTTGAACAGGTTATCACGAAGACCTGGACACTGGAGAAGGGGTCCGATGGTAAAATAAAAGGTCAGTGAAAAAGAGGAAACTTCTCAAGGAGATAGATTGACACAGTGGTTGCAACTAGAGGCTCAAACATATCAACATTTTGAGGTTGGTGCTGGACCAGATAGCGTTGTGTGATGTGCATGGGATCATTATGAGTTGAGGTTGAGCAGGTAACACCAAGCAATAGCAACAACAACATTCAGATGCATTCCAACATATACCTAGAAGCACTTAATATATTACAGACTATATATTTTGAACATTTACATTAAATTATATGTGTAAGTGTGTGCACATACATGTGTGTGCTTATATATACACATATATAATTATGTATTGTATATATGGATATAAAAAGCATATATAATAAATAAAAATATACTATTCCCAAATACATTTTCAACATGAGATAGATTTTCAGAGCTAAAGTAACATATAGAACACTTTTTAAAGGAGCTATTGGTGTGTTCTGATGTGAAATTTGAATAAATTTAAATATTTCTCAAAAGATTTCAAATCTGCAGCATCAGTCAAAATAGCATTATAAAGAGATACATTTTAACTCCAAATCTAATAAACAGCAGACTTTAAGTCTCAAAAGGAAGTCATTGAGCAAGCAAAAGCAAAAGCATTTTTATACATTTAGCAAATGCATTATAAGAAAATAGTTAATAAAAGAATATTTGATTTTTGGTAAAGAATACAATTATAAAAATGCTACATCTGCTATCTGTTTCTGCATACTATGTATCAGCAATATATACTTGAATGAATAAGTATACATAGTTCCTTCTAGGAAATATATGTATAACACAATCAATTCTGAATTTTACAAATTTGATTTGCTAATGTCAAGGTTAATGTGGAAAGTCAATCCACTTAAGAAAAAGCTAACATGTCCTCTAAGATATATAAGTTATTAGGGAACATTATTTCATTAAAATGTTAAATAATAGACTCTTCTCTAAAGAAAGACATCTAAACTAAAAGCGATTAAAAATATCTAAATTAAATATTGTCAACATATAAAAAATATAACTTTAAAGGTGTATGGAAGTAATAGAATAAAGTAAGGGAGGTAGAAATGAGAATGAAAAAATGGGAGAAATATAGAGAAGCAGAAAAATCCATAAAACCTATCACATACAGGCCACTTGTCTTACTGATGAGAGACCCTCATGGACACTATCCGGGAAGTATGTGTATGTATGATCTTCCTCTGACAAAACCCTTCCTAGGACTTTATTACTCAGCACAGAGTCAAGAAAGCTTTTTAAATGACATTTAAGTAACCCTAAAATAGCTCTATGCCATCCCCTGATAACCATGCAGGATCCATTCTAAATAGAAGAGATGTCTCATTTTAAGTTACCAACACCTGATGATGTCTGAATCCTTCCTATTCAAAGTCAGAAGGAAAATTAACTTATATGATACAACTTTTTCATTTGTTAATATTACCAAACCAGAATATATGGGGAAATGAATGAGAAAATGCAGTAAAAGAGGGATCAGGTTGATCGAGGATATAAGGAGAAGGTAAGTGCCTACAGCTACTGGAATCTCAGAATTTTCCAGGGCAGGAACAATGAAAAAGTACTTTTAAAAATCTCAACATTGTCAATTTCCCATCACAGAGCATCAGAAGGGGAGAGAAAAGAAAGAAAAGAGAGGGGTCTCGGGGAGGAGACAAGCTAGTCAGGGTGCGATGTAGCAAGGATGAAAAAAACAACTTTCTTCTAGTTCCTAAATGCTGCCTCCCCACCCCCCTATCATGATCTAAACTAGACCTTGCAAGTCTGGCTTGACAAGAGGATGTACAGTGGTACAGATAGGAACCAGAAACACAGGGAATCCAGGGAGGATGATCGCTACAGGACCAGTGGTGTGAGTGGTGATACTGGGAGCGTAGAGGGAGAGTGGGTTGGAAAGGGGGAACCGATTACAAGGATCTACATGTGACCTCCTCCCTGGGGGACGGACAACAGAAAAGTGGGTGAAGGGAGACATCGGACAGGGCAAAATATGACAAAATAATAAGTCATAAATTATTAAGGGTTCATGAAGGAGGTGTAAGCGGGGAAGGAGGGGATAAAATGAGGAGCTGATGCCAGGGGCTTAAGTGGAGAGCAAATGTTTTGAGAATGATGAGGGCAATGAATGTACAAATGTGCTTTACACAATTGATGTATGTATAGATTGTGATAAGAGTTGTATGAGCCCTTAATAAAATGATTTAAAAAAAGTAAAGAGAAGGTGTTAAGATATGCCAAGTTTTCAGAAAAGAAGCTGTTATATGCAGCTTAGTGTCAGTGGTTCTGTATAGTCCAAAATGTGTTGTAGAGACAGGCTCCTGGTAAATAATGGAGATGGTATAAATCCAAAAACTGAAAAAGGTTTAGTGGCAGTTTATAAACCTCAGAAGAATGTTCATTCACTCATAGTGAGAGTCAAATTAGGAGAGAGAGTCAGGGAATTCAGATCCAGAAAATAACAGATAAATCTAGATTACAGTGGCTATCTCTGGGACCAACAGAGATAGACAACAAAGCAATTTCCTAATCTACACAATCAAAATGAACCATGAATGGATGATTACAAACTGAAAACCATGACCCCTTGCCCAGTGTTCAGATTGCAAGCCCACAATTAAAGTAGACATCAGGAGCCCAGGAAAAAAAGTTCAAGTGCACTACAACCCTATTCCAAGTGGGTACAGTAATGATTCTGCCAAACCCTCCACAAAATATTTAAGGATTTTTTTTTACTACCCCCATGTAGGTGAAGGGATTGATAAACATTTAAAGGATTGTTGGAATCTGGTTCAACTTTATACTGGCAACTAGCATTCAGACGTTTCATTTACCACCTGTTCAATGATGGCTTATATCAAGGCTAGGGAGTAATGGACATTGGGCCTAGTTGCTTTGCACAGTGGGTCCACTGCTTTCATTTCAACAGTCCCTGAATAAATATTTACAATGGACATTTTTTAGTTGTTTAGTATTCATATTATTTCTGAGAACTGGGTGTTAGAACTAGAGAGAAAGTCTTGCTTCACCCAGGCTGCTCTGAAAATTAAAAATAAAACAAAAACACCATTACAACCAAGAAGACAGTAGGTATGCAAGGCATAACTTTAAAAGTTAAAGGATGCTCTTATGCAGTAGTTCTCAACTTGTGGGTCGTGACCCTTTTGGGGGTCAAACGACCCTTTCACAGGGGTTGCCCGATTCATAACAGTAGCAAAATGACAGTTATGAAGTAGCAATGAAAATAATTATGGTTGGGGGTCACCACAACATGAGGAATTGAATTAAAGGGTCGTGGCATGAGGAAGGTTGAGAACCACTGCTCTAATGTAATTCTCACTTCTTGCAGCTCTCTTGTTCCTATAAAATCATGCCTCACTTTGAAGATGACATTAAACAACTCAAGCTCCACCAAATAGTAGCTTTTGTGCTAGATATGGCATATTTGATGCAAGTTATTACTGCTTTATATATTTTTTACAAGATCAAGAATTTGAAGGTCAAAGGGTTAAAAAAACCTAAATTCTTTAGAGCAGAAAACACTACACTTTTAAGGTGAAGCGTGACCCCAAGGATATGTGCTCTCTCCCACATTGTTATGTTATATTGATGAGAAGTGAGTCTCACTCGGTAAGCAAGAAGTATGAAAAAAGAAGGGAAGGACATGTATGTTAAAAGACTACAAGATGAATCTAATGAAAATTCAAGGGCTGATTACATAAGTGAAGTTGTTAAGGGTCCAGGGATCTGGAGTCTCCTGTGATAGCTCCTCATAGTAAACACAGATTACATCATGCATCCTGAAAGAGGAAGCACAATATCTGGTAGACTTTTAGAGTGTACGGGTGCCTATATAACAATGGATGCAGACTCCAGCTAGGTTCTAATTAGTCTCAGAGCAGAGAGACTTGACAACATATTCAGGGTCAGAGTACAAAAGGACATGTTTCTTGGAACAAACTAACTAACAAGGTCTGTAATATTACAGGTATCATGGTGGTAGATGTTGTCTTATGAATTTTATGGCAAGGTGGAGTAGAAGAACCATAACATAGACTCCTAGGAATAGAGAAAGAGATGTTACCTGAGAGTAAAGAGAATTTAAATATGTAGTCAATATGGAGGGAGTTAGTATATCAATTTTCTCAAGAGTATGCACTGAGAAAGAGGCTATAATTCATCCTTCTAACCTTCCATTTTAAAGTATTCTAGGACAAAAGATCTACTGGAATCATTAAATATCATCTTCCAGATTGTGTAATACACAAAAACCTGAAAGTATAAGGTGTGATTTTTGTAGTAGTTGCTACTGTATTCTGCCCGGTACGGAAACCTTTGTTTCCCAGCTCTGTGAGGTTGCTCTAGGAATTCCTTGTGACTGAGAACAGCCACTTCACTTAAATCCATGTCCTTTGTGCTGGAGCAGCCCATATCCGGGGACTGTTTGATGAACAATCAATGAAACATTCCACTTGCCTAAATGTGGAAGAAATCCCTAGAGTTGTCCTACTTTTGAGATCCTTTAGAGTGGGATTGATGACGACTCTAGTGTTTTCTGCATATGGCACCCTCAGCTCCATTCAAGTCTGCTTCTTTCATTCTTTCACAGATACTTTCTGTCTTCCTTTTTTTTTTAAAGGACATTAATGTATAAAAGATGAATAAATGCAAAGATAAATTCCCTGTATTCAACTTTCCACCTTCTATATCCTATATTCAAAATTATTTCCTCGGGAATGTAACTTCTAATGCATTCACTGTGAATCAATGACAGATGGCTTCATTTCATTTTTAGAAAAATAGACAAGAGTACAAAGATCAATTTTCAAGAAAATTCTCAGTTTTATGGTTTATAATAACAAAATGAAAAGACCAAAATACATCAAGAGGATTTTGGTATATTTTCTCTTTATATTGCCATCAGCAATCCTTTATTTTTCTTTATTTTTAAATCATTTTATTGGGAGCACTTATAGATATTATAGCAATCCATAATTCATCAAGCATAATTGTAAAATTGCTGCCACCATCAGTTTTCAAACTTTTTCTTTCTTCTTGAACTCCTTGATATTAGCTCCCCATTATCCCTCCCCTCCCTGACCCTACCCTCCGCCCCAGGAACCCTTATTATTATATAGATTTTTTTGTGTGCCATATCTTACAACATCCAAGGTATCTATTCACCTACTATTTTGTCATCCATTCCCCTCAAATGATTCTATAGAGTCGTCATTGCTATCGGTTCCCCCTTCCGCTATTCACCCCTGCCTCTCTTCCCAAACCCTCAGGGAATCATTACTCCCATTACTATTTCTGAAGGGTTTATCTATCTTGGATATCATGCATCGAATAACCATAATTATACAAATGAACACACACAGGTCTAACAAGATTAATGAGGTGAAACTAAGATTATAATAGTAAAGTGAGGACAGTTAAGTGTTTCTTCATTGCTGTTCTGCACCCTGGATATATCATGTCTTCCATGTGGCCCTTCTGCGAGAGATGTTCCAATTATCTTACAGGTAGGTTCTGGGTCTCCATGTTCTCTATGCTCCTTCAGGTCAATTTGATTCCTTGTTTTTGAATTTCTGATACCTATTCCAGTTGACACTTCATGATCACACAGGCTGGTGTGCTTCTTTCATGTGGGCTTCTTTTGCTGGCCTGCTAAATGGCTGCTTATTTAACTTCAAGTCATTAAGATGCCAGGCACTCTATCTTTTAATAGCCAGGCAACATCAACTTTCTTCACCACATTTGCTTATGCACCCATTTTGTTTTCAATGATCTATTTTCCACAATAATTAATATATAATGAATTTAAAAGATATTCCCTTTATGTTATTATATAACCAACCACCATGGAGTTGATTCTGACTCATAGTGAGGCTATTAAAAAAAAAGGAAAAGCGGTAACCTTCACTGTCATCAATTGGATGCTGACTAATAGTGACCCTACTGTATAGGGTTGAACCACCCCCATGAATATCCTACATTATATAATCTGTGAGAGCAGAAAGCCCCATATTTCTCCAAGGAGAGGCTGGTGAGTTTTGATCTGTTGACCTCTCAGTTTGTACCAAAGACACTTACCCACTAATCACCAGCGTAAAATGGGTATTTAAGGTTTCCAAGACTTTCATGCATCTTCGCTCATCTTTTTCCCAGGGAGTGGTGTGTGGGTTTCAACAGCTGATGTTGGTTGGGTTTAGCAATTAAATTTGTCACCTACACCACTAGGGCTCCGTACGCTGTTAAATAACATATGTTGAGTATAAAAAATAAGTTCTTTATTCTGAGTGTGTCAAAATATTCTGTATATATGCAAAAGGACATTTTAGAGTGGTAATATGTAATCCAGGGCCAGAATTTTAAATGCCTAAATGTGTAAACTTGGACAGAAGACATCTCTAAGTTCCTTTATCTATAACATGGAAACCGTTTAATAGCTTTCTTAAATGGAAATTCCTTAGTTTATGGATGAAAAACTCCTGGAAAATTCATGGACTGGAATGGAAACTAGGATAAAGAGGAAGGTGATGGTCATGATAGTTAAGAAGTATAGACATATATAGGAGGAAGTTTGGGGCAGGAGATGGAAGATTTTGATGGTCATGACAGTTAAGAAGTATAGACATATATAGGAGGAAGTTTGGGGTAAGAGATGGACGATTTTGAATATAAGTCTGTACCATGTTATTTTTCACTTAGTATATGCAGTACTCTAAGATTAAAACAACAACTTAAGGTTAATAATATGCTTTTCATCATAATTTTGAAATAATTAATTTTGTTACATAACTTTAAGTTGTTTTGTTGCTGAATATTGTTTCTTTGCTTTTTCTTCAGTTTGCTGAGTTTAATCTTTTGAGTAGAGGTCCACTTGTACATGGCATTTTGAATTCCTTTAGCTGTCCATCGGGTTCCTGATACATCTTTTAAAATTACTTCAAGATAAATCTGATGATTAATAATGAGATTATAGTGACCAAAATAATTATTATTTGAAGACTGTCTCTGGTATTGGTCTCCAGCAGCAGAAGTCGTTATTTTTCTCTTTTCTTTCTGGCTGGGTTGGTGAAATTGTCAAAATTATGATGTTGATGTACCCATCCTCCTTTCTGGTGTTTTCGTTATCTTGAGGAAATAACAATGCTGCAGAAGAGAGAAGCCCCCTTTTCTGGGGGTGTTTCTTCAAGCTACTGAGGGCAACTTCTGAATGCAGTGGCATAGAGTGGTACAAAGGATTATTGCCTAAAATACACTTTTTTTTCTTTCAAATAAGAGGTTATGTTTTTGTTTGTTTGTTTTCCTGACATTCTCCATCATTAAAACGATGTTCAGGGTCTTTCTCTTTCCCTCTCTTCCTCTGTGTCTTTAACCGCAGTAACATTCTCAATAGATCCTGCTTATAGTCTGAGTCTTTCTGCCAAGTAGACCATGTTGTTTCCTTGATGCAATCATCCTTCTCTCTTATACTTTTATTTTTCTGTAAAACTTCCCTGGGAGAAAATATATTTTAATCATAGTTTGATCTTCATCATAATTTCAGATAAATATACCTTAATGATTGATGAACTAATCTGTTTGGGTCATATGAGAAATTTCAGGTAATTATGGAAAGAAAGTTAATCATTATATCAATATTTACATATCTTCTGTCTATAAAGAGTTACTCTTCTATAAGTATTTTGTTGAAGGACATTAATAATTTAAGGTCTTGTCGGAATGTCTTCAGATCTAAGGAAATGCCAACTGGAGCTGACTAGTAAGTAGACACCTTGTACAGTGGAAATAATTTGCCACTTTTGAAAAATGCAGTATTGAAGCCAGGAAAATAGGTCATATCACGTTACTGAAAGAACATTTTGCTTTTCAGAACATTATTGTGAGTAAGCAAAACATTTTAGTGTTAGGTTTTTGAGTGTCAGACTTTCATGAAGTTATCAATACTTTGTTTTAGCTCCAGTTATCAAAATATACTCAGATTTTGAGTTGGATATTTTTAATATTCATTCTTTTTCCTTCCAGATTTTCTAAATAAATGTTTCAAATTCAATAATATGAATATATATGCCCTAATTTGTTCTGTCTGCATTCCTGCTGGTGTCCACCTTCAGAAGTTTTAGCTATCTGGGACTTCCCAAACTCCTAGAGTGTGAGAGCTGAGATATGTTTAAATCTGACACATAGCCCTCCACCACCTGATGGCTACTTACTTGTCCATTCTGAAAATCTCCAGTGTAACCAGGGGTGACAGTGGTGATACCAGGAGGGAAAGGGGGTGAAGAAAGGGGGAATTGATCACAGGGAGCTACATATAACCTCCTCTCTGGGGGATGGGCAACAGAGGGGTAGGTGAAGGGAGACGCCGGACAGTGTAATATAAGATACAATAATAATTTATAAATTATTAAGGGTGCATGGGGGAGAGGGGAGGAGGAAGGGAAGGGGAGGGGAAAAAAGGAAAATGAGCTGATTCAGGGAACTCCAGAGGCAAGCGAATTTTGGGAATAATGAGGGAAACAAATGTATAGATGTGTTTTATACAATTGATCTATGTATTGTGATGAATTGTATGAGCCCCAATAAATTGATTTTAAAAAAATCTCCAGTGTATTTACAATGTTTCTAACTAACCACTGAAGTTAATGTCACAACTTTTTCAGCTTTTTAGTGTATCATATCCTATCGAGCCTTATATGTCTACATTCCATAGTGATTTTCAGTGACAAATTATAATGCTATTATTAAAAACAGTGAATTAAAATGTTTACCTCACTTCCACACAGTTATCATTTAACAGAATTCTTCACTGCATCCATTAAAGTCAGACAATATTTTACCATTTTTTACAAAATGTTGATCTGGAAAGAAATAATCTTTTACTCAGGAAAAGAATAAAATAAAAATACCAAAGCAAACTTTCGTTTACCTGGAGGCACACCATGAAAGGTATTGATTTCCTTACACAATTAATTCATATAATAAATGTAGACACAAACAATTTTATTTTTAAATTTAGGTCCAAACTTCCTGTTTGTGAAATGTGAAGCTTTGAACAATTCTTTTCATCCTTGAGATGGCACAGAATTGTAGTTGACCAGGGGAGATAACAGAGAGTGTTCATGGTTATGGAGAAAGTATCACTGCATTCTATACATCTGTGGCTGAAAACATTGATGGTAACTGGGGCAGTTCATTGCAATAGATATGGTGGGGTTTCCAGAGATGTGAAATAGGAATATTATCAGTATGGCATGTAGACATTATAAAAACATTCAATTTAGAGTTCCTATGAAAATTTTTTGTTTGATGAACAAAATATTTAAAGAGCCATTTACTCTTCGTGCTGAAAAAAGGAATTTTTGTGTGAAAATTTTACTCAGAAGTAATTAGCAAAGAAAGAAAGAAACTCAAAGGAAGCATAAAGGGTAATACGTTTCTATTAACAGGAAAAACAACTTTTAAAAAGGGTAAATGTCAAAATTGTTGAATCATTTAGTGAATGTAGATTCACAACAGAAATAAAATCATTTTTAAAAAGCTGAAAAAACAGAGACACATAAAAAGACAATCTAAACATTTAAAGATCAGTCTCCAGTATCTTTATTACTTATGTAAACTGAACATACTAATATGATCATGCATACCTAATAATTGTCACTAGTAATTATAATGATAAGAAAGGGCTAGTGACTATGCATTGGGCTGCAATTGCAGGAGTTTGGAACCATCAGTCATTCTTGGAAGAAGGAAGTGAGGCTTTTGAACCCTATAAAGATTCACAGTTTCAGAAACATACTGGGTCAGTTCTACCCTGTCCTATAGCATCACTGTGATTTGGAATGGACTCAAATGCAGTAAGTGAACAATATTATTTATGTAATTTATAATACAGAGTTCTAATATGAGGGAGTGCTCCTCTAAAACTGGAATTGCTCTGGGTGCGGTGGAGCATTTGTAGTATGCATTTTTCCAGCAAGGTGAGCATCAAGCAATTCGCTCTGAGTTAGTGCACCCAGTGGAGTCGCCTGGGAAGGTTCTCTCTGGTCACGTTTTTTTTCTTCTTAAAAGCAGTTTTGCTTGAACCTCGCTTTTTGTGATGGCTGATTTAAGAGAACAGCATGCAGCTGTGAACTTTTGTTTCCTTCTTGGGAAAAATGCCATAGAGATTGTTGTGATGTTGAACACAGTTTCAAAGGACAACACTATGGGGAAAATCCAAGTGTATGAGTGGTTTTCTTGTTTCAAAAAAGGTGAAATGTTGATTGAAGACAAACGTCATTCTGGACATCTGTCAACTTCCCAAACAGAAGAAAAATATCAACGTGGAGTTCATTCCACTACGTCAGACTGTTAATCAGGGTTTCTATTTACAGGTTCTAAAAAGATAGTGTAACTATGTGCAACAAAAAAAGGCCTGATTTGTGGCAGACATGCTCATGCAGCCGTCTCAGTGTACCAGTTTTTGGCAAAAAGCAGTATGCCTCTCTTACCCCACACACCTTACTCACTCCACGCGGCTTCTTTTTGTTTCTGCAAATGAACAAGGGCATGAAAGGACTGTGGTTTGAGGACACAGAAGAGGTGAAGATAAAAACGAGAGAGGTGTTGTCAGCCATCCAAACAGATGAGTTTGAAATATGTTTCCAAGAATGGAATCGTCGATTTGACAAATGTGTTAAGTGTAATGGAGAGCACTTTGAAGGTGATAAGGTTGTTTTGTAAAAATAAATGAAATGCATAGCTTTCAAAAACAAATTCTGTATTTTGGGGGGGATATCCCCTCTTAGTTTCTGAAGTGCTAGGAAATTGATGTTTGTTTATAAACTTATACAGGCATTTAGCAGTTCAAGAAAGAAATATTTGAGATTATTGTAGTGCTAAGATAACATTGTTGTTCCATGCAGGGATGTACATTAATTTTAAGTGTAATTTATAAACTTTCTAAGTGAATATGTGATATAACCTGAAAATCCAAATGACCATAAATATTTGTAGTTCATAATATTATTATTCAACACTATTTATCAATTTCACTAGGCAATGATTCTCAGTGGTTTGCTAAACATTATTGTATCATCATAAGACCTGTTGGCCCACTGTTAAATGCTCAGCTGCTAACTCAGAGGTCTGTGAATCATACCCCCAGGGATTCTCTCCGGACAAACAATACTGTGTCTGCCAGACCTTAATCCTCAAAGTAACACCCTTGCTTTCCAACACACTAAACAAGCCTTATGAAGCAGTTTTGGCACAACGTAATTCATTTGATCTCTTGACTGTTGCTTCCATGGGCCTTACATGTGGATCCAAGCAATATGAAAGCCTTGACAATTCATTTATTTTCTCAATTTACTACAATGGTGCTACTGGTCCAATGGTGGGGATTTGATCTTCCTTACATTTAGTTGTAATCCACACGGAAAGGTGTAATCCTTGATTTTCATGAGCAAGTCCTTCAAGTCCTCCTCACTTTCATCAGGAAAGGTTGTGTTATCTTTTTACTGCAGATTGTTAATAAGTATTCTTCCAATCTTGATGTCATAATCTCATTTATATAATCCATAGAAGATGAAGTACAAATAATCCACTTGCTGGTATGCTCTGCTTTGAACTAAGATCTGTCTGACATCAGCAATGATATTATTTGTTCCATGTCCCCTCTGAATCCTGCCGGAACATCTGACAGCTCCCTGTCAAAGTACTGTTGCAACCATTGTTGGAGGATCTTCAGCAATTTTTTACTTACATGTTATATTAATGATATCATTCTGCAATTTGAGAATTGTGTTTGGTCACCTTTCTTTATACTGCATATAAATATGGATTTCTTCCAGCCAGATTCGATTTCTTCACTTTATACCATTGGTTCTGGTTCATATGCTACCTTCTGAAATCGTAATATGTAGACTAGTACCTTTTGTTACAGTGACTCTGTGTATTCTTTCCATCTTCTTCTATGCTTCCTGCATCATTCAATAATTGTCCATAAAATATTTCAATATTACAACTTGAGGCTTGAATTTTTCCTTAGCTCTTGCAGTTTAAGATAAACTGAGTGTGCTCTTCCATTTTGGGTTTTTTACTCTAGATCTTTGCACATTTCAGTATAATATTTTAATTTATCTTCTTGAGCTGCCCTTTGAAATTTTCTTTTATTTAAATTATTTTTTAATCATTTTATTAGGGGCTCATACAACTCTTACCACAATCCATATATACATCAATTGTGTAAAACACATTTGTACATTCATTGTCCTCATCATTCTTAAAACATTTGCTCTCCACTTAAGCCCCTGGCATCAGCTCCTCATTTTTTCTCCTCCCTCCCCGCAACACCCCCAAGAGCCCTTCTATTCAGCTCTTGACTTCACCATTTCTTCCAAGTGCTTTTACTACTCTACAATTAAGAGCATTTCACTCTCTTCTGATATCCACTTTGATCTTTTCTTTCTTTCCTATCTTTTTAATGACTCTTGACTTTCCTCATTTATTATGTTCTTGATGTTAGTCCACAGCTCATCAACTCTTTTGTCATTAATGTGAAAAGCATTGAATCTAATTTTGAGATGTTAATGAAACACAAGTTGGATAGAATGCAGCTCACATTTTGGATTTGCGGATCTGTTTTAATTTTCTTCAACTTCAACCTGAATTTACCTAATAGTAATTCAACCTGAATTTACCTAATAGTAATTCAACCTGAATTTACCTAATAGTAATTATGGTTTTCTCCACAGTCAGACCCTGGCTGCTGATAATGAGCTTCTCTATAATATCTTCCTGTATATATAATTAATTTGGTGTTGGTGTATTCTATTAGTAAAGTCCACATGCATAGTCACCTTTCGTGTTATTGAAAAAAAGGTATTCACAATTTGAAAGTTGTTGATCATGGGAAACTGTATCATGCTTTGTTTCTATTGCCACGCAATCTTTTTCAACTACTAATCCTTCCTCTTTGTTTCCAAATTTTTGTATTTCTATTGCCAATAATTATCATTGCATCCTGTTGCATGTTTGATCAATTTCACATAGAAGATATTGGTAGAATTATTCAATTTTGAATCACTAGCTTTTGTGATTTGTTCATAACTTTGAATAGTAGTTGTACTGATGGGGTTTCCTGAAGTAAGACTTATATTGTCCTATTATAAATAGCATCATACTTCAAGATAGACCTCGAAATACTCTCTTTGACGATGACTGCAATGCCATTTCTCTTGAATATTTTATTTACATCACAGCAAACCATATGATTTTATTCGACTTTTATTCGACTATGACAAATTATATTTTAAGAACACATCACCACGTTCCGATGAATGAGCTCAAAAAATAAAAAGATATAGTTTTAATAAAGAAGATCTCATTTATATATTTTACTTTGATTAATACTATTTTGTTCATGGTTCAATAAAAATAATTTAATAGCAAATCAATAGTCCTTAATTTTACATTGTGTACCATTACTCTTACATGCAGCACTGCAATAGAGGCAAACAATGATGGGATCGTTTTCAATTCTTTTCCAATGAACCATTTTTGAGTGTGGTAAATCTTTTTTATCTGTGCAGTTTATCTTAAATTTTACATTTTCTGGTGGTTCTTGTATGAAAACATCATCATCTTTTTATACAAATGTCAAATGACCGCTAAAAAAGTCAATTTTTATAATGAATTATCTCATTACTCTAGACTATGTATTAGCATTATATGTGAAATAATTAAATGACATATCACCTATTGATTTTTTTCCTAAGCACATTTTTAAATAATAAAAATAATCTCTAAATATGCTTCTATACAGCTCTGTGAATAAAAATCAAGAGATGTTATATACGATTATGCTCATTTACAAAAGTACTGGTTGCATAGTGCTTAAATGTTTTCATGCTAGGTCAGTTCAAACTCACCAGCTGCTCCCAGGAGAAAGAAATGGAAGTTGGCTTCCAAGAAGATTTACAGTTTTCCCTGTAGAGTCATCACAAATTTGAATTTACTTCTTGACTCAATAATCCTTTTCCTCATGGGAAATGCTATCCATGTTTACTATACTCTATACGTTTATCACTTCCAGAACACATGCCACTAACCTGTGACTCTCTTTTCTTTTAATATACTAGGCGACATAAACCAGTAGGCTACCTTCATGATCTGGCCCCAGGAGCATTACTACCTCTTTTTTGAGCAGGGCAACTAATCACAATTGGACATGGTCTCTTTGAACACCAGATTATGGATATGGGACAATTAAAAATTGCAATATCCCTACCCATTCCCTGCCAGAAGGAAACGGCACCTTATTTATCAGGATTCTTTTTATGCCTCTTCCCAAGGACTCAAGGTATTTGTTTTAGAAGTCTCATTTACATAGACTTTCAGAGACTTTGAATGTTGTACCATCCAACATTTTCTTTGAGAAATGACTGAAGTATACTCCTACTGTGTCATCTTCCTCCCTCTCCACTTCTACCTACACTTGTGTGGATTCCCAATTCCCAGAAATATGCTGTTGAGGTAGATACACTGTCTATAAATTCCAGGCTAACTGTCCTGTTTCACACTTCAGGTTGTTTTGTGTAAAATGCAAAATAAATATTTTTATTAACAAAATAATTCTGTACTGCAGTATACTAATCATAAACTATTATAAAATACTTATAATACAAGGTAAGATGGACCGGAAGTTTTCATAAAGTAGGGATAAACCGTGAAGTTTATCGCTTTGGTAACAATTTGAAGGACTTGGCAAAACTATCCAACTCAGTTCCCTTCCAGCATAATTTCAGTGAAGTGAGAGAATTATCTATACGAAAAAAAAAAAAGATATGGTTTTGAACGTGAAGAAGTGAAGTTGTAGGGTCCTATAGCAAATCTTAAACAAACAGACATAAATTCCTGATTCTATAAAGCTAAGATTCCATTAAATGTAGACATAAATATTTAACAAATTTAAAATTATATAAATTACAAAATATATTTACAAATGATAAAGAAAGAGAGACAGCAATAGAAAGCTGAGGTAGGAGTAGTCTGATATTTCAAATTGGATAATTAAGGCAGAACTCACTGAGAGGATGAGATAGGAAACAAGACTTATAGAAGTTGAGAACTAGGGTGGAAATGAGGGAAAAGAACTGCAGGCAATCGGCTCAGCCGATGCAAAATCTTAGGATAGATGAATAAGGGGCAAAGTGGAAGAGGAAACTAGCGAGAATAGGGTAAAGTGGAGGTTATGTAACCCTTAAGGCTTATAAAGAGGAAAACGCTCAACAAGATAAATTGACGCAATGGCTACAACACTGAGCTCAAACATAGCAATCATTGTGAGGATGGCACAGGACTGGACAATGTTAGAGTAACTGTGAGTGGGAGTCAACTATGTGGCACCTAGCAACGACAACAACAACAATATAGGTTAAGCTTTTAATATGAAATTCAAGTCCACTGGAATAATTCAACCATAGAAATGACAAGATTTGTATTGAGAGATTTTAAAGGAACATTCTGTTTGCTACTCCAATTCTGTTTAATTATTGGAACAATAAAACTATGTGAACTAACTGTTCTTTAACTAAGTGACTTGGTGTGTGGTACACACTCTAAATCGGTAGTTCGAGACATTGACTTTCCTCTCTAACCTTGGCAAATTCGCTGAGACTTTTTGAAATAACACTGAAAACAAAAGTGAATTTATTTTTTATTAGATTGTTATTTCATTATTAAGGCTCAAATATTCTTTAGCTTTTCTGAAAAGTAGTTTTAGGTGGGACATAGATTTATCAATATTAGATTTGGTGCATAATGAACTTTAAATTGTTGCACAGGCTGTGGGAAAGGTGACTGTGAATTTTAAAAATAAATGTCAGGTAGTTCCCGGTTTGTTTAAAGACTGTTTGTCCATGTTGTATAATCTTGGAAACATTATTAAAAATTAATTGACAATACATATGTGAGCCCATTTATGTACTCATTCTTCTTAATTATTTTAGATGAGTGTGATATTATCATTATATTGTCTTGGTTGCTATAGTTTTATAGGAAATCATAAAGTTAATTATTATAAGTTATTTTATTATTAATTATTATTAATCCCATAACTGTTATTTTTCTAATCATTTTGGCTCTTAAAATTATCTGTATAAAAAGAAATTTAAAAAGAAATAAAAGTCAGCTTCTTGATTTCTATGATAATCCCAGTTATACAGTATCTGAATTGTAATGAATCTAACAGAGACAAAATATATTACTATTTTGTCTGACACCAATCATTATCGTCTGAACAGAGATATTTCAGATGTTATACACACCTCATCTTTTTGAAATAAACCTCTGGTTTATATTGTGAATTCACATATATTGCTCAGTTTAATTTAGTTATATCTTATTAAATATAAGTATCTATATGTATTAGAGATTTTGATCTTAGTTTTCTTGTACCATGTTTTATTTTGGAGACAATCTTAATGTGAACCGTCACATCATAAAATGAATTGGCAAGTTTTCTTCTATTTCCTAAGAGTTTTTGTAAAACTAGTAATACTCATTTCTTCAAAGTTTAGCTGAAATTGCCAATAAAGTTGAATGGGCCTGGAATTTTCATCATAGGAAATTTTAAAGTCCACTATTTGTAACGTCATTTTAGTAATTTGTCTCTTCGAAACAATATATTAATTTCACCTAACTTTAAAATTTTATTGGCAAAATATTATCCATAATAATCCTTAACTTTTCTTTTAACATCTATAAGATATGTACAAATGTACTTCTCTCATCCCTTTAACCATTAATTCATGTTTTCTCCTCTTGAACAGATTTATTGAAGGATTAGCCATTGTATTAATGCTTTTAAATGATTAGCTTTGGCTTCACTTATTAAATCATTTACTTCTTGTTTTTACAATAGCTGTAAATATCATCTTTTCTTCATCATTTTCTCCCTTTTATTTTATTTAGGATCCTCTTTTTCTAACTCTTAAAATACATGCTTAGACAACTGGTTGGGTCTTTTGTTCTTTTCCAATATATTCCCATGGTAATTTACATTTCTTTTACAATACTTTATTAGTTGCATACCGTATATATTCTTTCCTTGTTTCTCTATTTTTCTTTTTTAATTCAACTTTTTAATTTTTAATTTTCTCTGTGATTTACTAATTACCACTTGTGTTTCTCTGTGATTTATTATCAGATGTGTTATTTAAACATATATTGGTTAATTTTCAAGAATTTGGTTAGTTCCAGCTATCTTGTTGCTTGTACTAATTTAATTCAATTGTTATCAAAGAATATACAATTGTGTGAATAGATCAAGGGACTACTGAATGCTTTATAATCAGGAAAGGTGTGAATCAGGGTTGTATCCTCTCATCATATATTTCATCTGTATGCTGAGAAAATAATCAAATATATATTACCATATGCACTCGGTATAAGCCAGCCCGAATATCAGCACCTAATTCTACTACAAAAACTGCATTTAAAATGTGCCAAAAAACTCGGCTTATACATCAGTATACACAATATATGAAGAAAAATGCAGCAGGATTAGAGGAAATGTATTAACAATCTGTCATATGCATATGATACAACTCTGCTGAAAGTGAGACAGACTTGAAGCACTTGCTGATGAAGATCAAGAATTGCAGCTTTCAGTATGGATTAGAATTCAATGTACAGAAAACAAATCTTCATAAGTAGGCCAGTAGGCAATCTAATAAATGGAGAAAAGGTTGAAGTTGTCAAGGATTTTGGGTTGCTTGGATCCACAGTCAATACTCATGGGAGCAGCAGTCAAGAGATCAAATGATGCATCGCATTGAGTAAATCTGCTGTAAAACATGTTGAAAAGCAAGGATGTGGCTTTTAGAAAGCCATGGTATTTGCCATTGTCTCATGTGCAGGTGAAATTTGGACATGAAACAGGAAGACCAAAGAACCATCTATGTATCTTAATTATGGAGCATGCCTAGTTTATTAAGTGTACCATCAGCTGACAAAACAATCAACAGATCTGTCTCGGAAGGGGCACAGCTAGACTTCTCTTGGAGCAGGGATGGGGAGAGTTTGTCTCACATACTTCGGGCTTGTGGTCCAGGGAAACCAGCCCCTGGAAAAGGAGCACACCTGGTAAAGGAGAAGGGCAGCAAAAACGAGGAAGCCACTCAACAAGATAGGCTGACACAGTGGCTGCACAATGGCCTCCAAAGTAAAACCACTGTGAAGATGGTGAAGAACCAGGCATTGTGTTACTCTGTCTTATGCAGGGTTTATATGAGTTGCAATCAACTCAAAGACACCTAGCAACAGTGTGAACAGAAATTACCTTAAAGCTATTCTAAAGCTCCAAATAGGGTATTCTACGATGAAATTGGTCATGGAACGTATTGAACATTATGTAGTTTGGGTGCAGTGTTCTATAAATGTCAAAAAGCTGCCTTGGTTAATTGTGTTCTTAAAATCTTCCATTTTCATTTACTTTCTTGTTTGTTTGGGGGTTCTTCTTATTCTACCTTTTATGGAAAGACTTAAAATATCTATTAAATATATGACTTTGTTTACTTCTACCTCCAATTTAGAGAGATGTGTTATATTTTGAAGCTCTTTGTTTTAAGTGCATAGCCATTAGGGGTTCGCCTTTTTGTCAGTATGATTGTTCTCTTGCTAGTCTGCTAATTCCCTTTCTTTTAAAATATAATTTGTTGTATATTATTATACTCACTTCAGCTGTCTTATGATTATTGTTTATAAATACAAATAACTTCACCTTAATTTAAATCAATCTACCTTCACTTTTACATTAAATGTCTATTTTCCTTGGTCATCATACAGGTGGATATGACATGTTTCATCCAGTCAAAAACTCTAGTTTTTGTAAAAATAAGAACTTTTCTATCAGCTTCAGATCAATCACTTGTTACTGATTCTGTTGTCCTGCGTTGGTGATAGCGCTATATTCCAGATCGTTGGGATTCCATGCATAGCTAGAAAATAACTCGCTAAATAATTTTTCATTCAATGTGTTAAATAAACATAAATTCAATTAGATTGTCTATACTTAACACATACCAGGCTCTTCTTTATTTCTAATAAGTATAATATTTAAAAGTCTTAAACATATCTTTTAAGAAACATAGAAATGTCTACTGAAGTAGTATCATATTTTAAATTGTCTAGGACAAACTTGCATGAAACTCCATTTAAAAGAAATGACAGAAAATGAATCATATGATCAACTGGTAATACCTCCACATTGTCTGAAAGGCTACTAGGCAATGTCCATTAAGAAAAGACAGCTAAGGCAACAGCACAAATGGCAACAATACGGGCAGCAAAGAAGCCAGATGCTGTTGGCAAAACATGCTCCAGAGTGTGGCATCTGGGCCCAATAACTGCCACCCAGAGCCCCATCTGTAGCTAAAGCTGTTGACTCTGCTTTGGGGGAAGAAAAATCCGAAAAAGGAGGCAGTTACATTCTGAACCGTGCCAGGAATAGCAGAAGGCAGGTTGCAGTCGGTTTTCAAATTACATCCCTAGCCCAATTTGCTTTTTAATGTCTTGAAACTGTGTAAACACTAAAGTATGTTAACTCCAGTTGTTCAGAGATCAGCCTGTGTAGGTACTTCAGGAACTTAAGACACAAATTACTTGAAGATTCCATATTCTAACAAACGATTATTATCCAAGCATTTTTCTTCTCAAGACAAATAGGCATATGATCAATGAAGTGAAATTCTCATTTGATTTGTTAAAACATAGTATGTTTTAGACATTCATTATGTTACGTATTATACTTTCTTTCATACACCATGTATATTCATATGAAGGATTTGTCAACTTATTGGCAAATTTTGCTTTTGGTTGTTCTTTTAGAGGTTCATTTATTTATGTTCTCAGGTAGAAGATATTTGTGTTTTTACCCAAATTCCTGAAATTCTTACTCATTAGAAATCCAAGGGAATAATTTAAGACTCGAATTTTAATCAAATAAACTGTTCCTCAATTAGAAATTGATAATTAAAGTTATGTAAACATTTGAATCCTGGTGGTGTAGTTGCTATGCTTTAGGCTACTAACCGCAAAGTCAGTGGTTTGAAACCATCAACCGCTTGGCAGAAAAAGACTGCGCTTTCTACTCCCATGAAGAGTTTCAGTGTCAGGAACCCATAGGGAAAATTCTACCCTGCTCTAACTGGTCACTGTGAGTTGGCATCGACTCAATGGCAGTGCATTTGGCTTTGGTTTAAAATAGGGTGAGTTAGAATATATACAAAGGCATTTAAAAATGTAGAAAATACAATGAAAGTATTAATTTTTTTTCCCCACAAACTTTTTTGGAGTTTGGGGAAAATTCCATACCAGGGAATGTTTTACTTAGAGGCCGGTATTGCAGCTCTCTAAATAGTACAGTTAAAAGAGCTTCATATTATAGACATAGCTCAATGTGCTTTTATTAGAACAGACTTATGCCCTAGCAATATGTTGAAGAAAATCAGTGCCAATTATGTTATGGCGTAAATTCCTGAGTCGTCTTTCCTGTTGGGATTAAATAAGCCAAAAGAAGCACACTGCCATCGAGTCAATGCTGACTCTTGACTACCTGCTCCGGGTCTCTGAGACTGCAACTGTTTACAGGAGTAGAAAGCCAAGTCTTTCTGCCACAGAGCTGCTGGTGGTTTCAAACTGCCGACCATGCAAATTGCAGTCCATCATGTAAGCACTACACCACCAGGGACTAAATAGAAAAAAAAAAAAAAGAGAATCTGGGGTCCTAGAGGCTGGAAGATAAACAAGGTGCCAACTAACTGAGAAACAACAAAGCCCACATGGAAGAAGCACACCAGCCTGTCCTGACTCAATCGCTGAGGACAAAGGGGGTACATAAGCAAATGTGGTGAAGAAAGCTGATGGTGCCCGGCTATCAAATGATATAGGGTCTGGGGCCTTAAAGGCTTGAAGATAAACAGGCGGCCATCTAGTTAAGAAACAACAACATGGAAGAAGCATATCAGCCTACCCTGACATGAATGCTGAAGATAAAGCGGGTGCATAGGCAAATGCAGTGAAGAAATCTGACGGTTCCCGGCTGTCAAAACATATAGAATCTGGGATCCTATAGGCTGGAAGATAAACAAGGGGCCATCTAACTGAGAAGCAACAAAGGCCACATGGATGAAGCACACCAGCCTGTGATATCACAAGGCATCGAAGGGATCAGGTATCAGGCATCAAAGACCAAAAAAAGAGAAAATCATAGAATTGTAAATGAGGGGGAGGAGTATGGAGTGGGGACCTAGGGCCCATCCATGAGAAATTAGACATCCCCTTGCAGAAGGGTTGCAGGGAGGAGACAAGCCAGTCAGGGTACAGTGCAGCAATGATGAAATATACAATTTTCCTCCAGTTCTTGAATGCTTCCTCCCCCCCACTATCATGATCCCAATTCTACCTTACAGCTCCGGCTGGACTGGAGGATGTACACTGATACAGACAGGAACTGGAAATACAGGGAATCCAGGACAGCTGAAACCCTCAGAACCAGTGGTGAGGGTGGCGATACCAGGAGGGTGGAGGGAAGGTGAGGTAGAAAGGGGGAACAGATTAAAATCTACATATAATCTCCTCCATGGGGGGTGGACAGTGGAGAAGTGGATGAAGAGAGACGTCGGATGGAGTAAGATATGAAAAATAATAATAATTTATAAATTATCAAGGGTTCACATGGGGGGGGGGAGGAGCAGGGGAGTGAGGAGGGAGGGGGAACAACGAGGAGCTGATACCAAGGGCTCAAGTAGTAAGCAAATGTTTTGAGAATGATGATGACAACATATGTATGAATGTGCTTGATACAATTGATGTACGTATGGCTTGAGATAAGAGTTGTATGAGCCCCTACTAAAATGATTAAAAGAAAAACAAAAACAATGGACAAATAAATATTTCCTCTACTGATCAAAAAAAAGAAAAACTAAATGGAATATGATGTTCATAAACCCAGTCTCAAATCAGTGAGATTAATAAGCTAATTAGAAAGTAGGGTGAGAATATGAAAAAAAGGCATTGGTGAGAATGGAGGGGGGTTGGAGCGGAGACTCAAAGCCCATCTATGGACAATGGTACATCCCCCCACAGAGGGGTCGCAGGGAGTGGGTGAGTCAATTAGGGTGCAGTAGAGCACTAATGGGTCATGCAATATACCTCTGATCCCTTGAGGTCTCCTCACCCCACTGCTATCATTACCCCAATGCCGCTTCCCAATCTAGACTAGACGGGAGCTTGTATATAAATATAGACAAGAGATAACACTCACAACACATGGAACCCAGGCACAGGAATGAGAATAGAGATAAAAGGGTTGTGGGCAAGGAGGGAGAAGTGGAAAAGGAGGGGGGCACCGAATGCAATTAATGGCACATAAACACCCCCCCCTCCATCCAGGGAGAATAACAACAGAAACCAGAGGGGGAAGGGAGACAGAGGTCAGTGTGAGATTTGAAAATAATTAACAATCTACAATCTATCAGGAGGCCACAAGGGGTGGGGGGAAAGGAAGAGGGAGGGTAAAAAAGAGGAGCTTATCCAAAGGGCTCAATGGAAAGGAAATGTCTAGAAAAGAACGATAGAATATATGTATGAATATGTCGGATACAATTGATGTATGGATTGTAACAAGAGTTGTAAGAGCCCCCAATAAAATGATTATAAACAAACTAAAAAAAGATTAAAGGTATATTGAAAAGATCAGGTATATTCTGGAAAACTAGAAGACAACATACACATTCATGAGAGCGAGAGGAGAGAGAGAGAGATTGATTGTGTATTGTCATTTATCTTGACATCTGAAATAAACTTCGGGTGATCTGTATCTGTGGCAATACCCAGGTATTCCGATTACAATGCACTCGTGCATTTATGTGTGAGACAGAGTGTGTAGGAGCAGCTCAGCTGCCCTAGTGGGTCTAGCATCGAGTTCAAGCTCAGAAGAAGCTCTATGGAAGAAAGAGATTGCTCCCATCAAGTTTTCCATTCTTCGACATTCTAGAGAGTAGTTTCAATCTATCCTTATGTGATCCTGTGAGTTAGAATCAAGAAAATAGTAGTGAAGTTTTTTTTTTTGGTGGGGGTGCTTTTTTGTTTGTTGATTGGCTTTGTTTGGTAGGAGGGGCTTAATCTACATGAGAGGATTTCGAAGAGTTTGTGGAAAATTGTGTATCATTTAATTCTATTTTCCATAAACTAAAAAGCCCTCACAAACTGAATAAGTCAAGGAAAAAGAACTATTATAGCCAATTCATAGCCTATAACATATTCTAGTTACCTTGACCC
Organism: Echinops telfairi; assembly: GCF_000313985.2. Lineage (NCBI taxonomy): Eukaryota > Metazoa > Chordata > Mammalia > Afrosoricida > Tenrecidae > Echinops > Echinops telfairi. The sequence continues at coordinate 3,693,760 of NW_022107432.1, read as the reverse complement.
ACTTTTAGGACCCTCTGCTTTTTGTTTTTTTCCCCATCTTTAAGTTGGTAGTAGGAGTAAGGGGGATTCAAGAAGTTTGTGGGGGGAAAAGTCCATTATGTTTTACTTTTTGGTCCATCAACTTTTTGATGCCATCTTGTACTACATACAATGTTAAAATATAGCTGTACATTTATATGTCATATTCCCAACTGCCAAAGACAATAAAAATTGGTTTAGGAATACACTGATGACAAAATAATTTTGGGGGAGTTAACAGAAAACAAACAAAATTTAGGTGTTCAACTTACGTTTGAATTGAATTATATCAGATTGATAGGATACCATGATGAGCTGGAGACTAACTGAAATAATTATCTGGTTATTAAACGTTAAAAATAAGACCAATAGCTACTTACATTTTTTACTTAGATGCTCGAGCCTCTTTACATACAAAAATTAATTATCATGTTAAAATTGTACAAAAATAGGAATTATTCATGTTGTTAAATTTATCAATAACTTGACTAAAATAATCCAACTTCATAATACTATCCAGGAAATAAGTTGAAAATTTTAACTCACAAGAAAATCAATGCTTTCCTTTCTAAATTTTAGTACTTCTCATTTTGCATAGGGTGGTTCGAAAGCTTGCTGAAATGGCACAAGCATATTTTTAAAGAGTAAATAAAATTTTGTTTAGTTGTCATATCTGAAAATTGACTCTTCAGGTCAAAATTTGTTTATCTCTTTATTTATTTGGCACTTGGACTTAAGTATTTGCAAATTTGAAGGGAATTCTATACTCACTGTCAGGATCTGGCTCTTCTACTTAGTTATTTTAATTAAATTGATATTAAGTTAAAATAATGCCTTGATGCATTTAAAAGCCATTCTGCACTCCAAGTAATTTCATAAAGAAAGGAAGAAACATATTACTCACTGATAGTTCTTGTAAAGCTTGGTACAGGTGGAATTGTTCTTGCAAGGACTCATTTCGCATGAATCGGATTTTTGCTCACAAAATTCTCCTTCCCAACCAGGCAGGCAGACACATTCATAGCTCTGAAAGAATATAACAGTTACATAACGTTCAGGATATTTCTTACTCTTGGACCCATAATTCTCATATGACTCTTAGATCTTTTTGTCATGGCAAGGCTTTGTCTCTTTTAATAGGATGTTAACCTCACAACGACTGACTTTTAAAATAAGGTAAAAAGTGTGCAAACAATTTTCTTTAATAACTAATACCACTTTGCAGTATTTATATGAAATTCACAGGCAATATTAAAACACATTACAATATTAAATATACTATGCAGTGTTGTTAAATATATTCAAAAGCAAATGTACTAATGCATTCGTAATATGATAGCTAGTAATATGAATAAAACTAAGTAGGCAACACAGAAATTAACAAACTACTTAAAATATGACTGAGACAAAACCAATCTTCTAATGGATTTCTGAAAAACTGAGTGCCATCCAGTCGATGCTGGATCATAGTCAACCAATAGGACAGAGTAGAACTGTCCCAAGGCTGTCATCTTAAACAGTCTTTAAGCTCTTTCTCCGATACTAATGGTTGCTAGTCAGGAGCTCTGGTGGCACTGTCTGGTAAGCAACCATAGGTCAGTTGTTCAAAAACAGCCTCTCCGGTAATGACTGAAAGTCTTGAAACCCATAGAGGCAATTCTACTTTGTCCTGTAGGATAACTTTGAGTTTGAATCAACTTGAGGGCAGTGAGGTTATTGATTTGTTTGTTTGTTTGTGGTCTGTGGCTGTTTGTTCTTATTGTGGGTATGGTCAAGCCATTTCTGACTCACAGGAACACAGTGTCCAACAGAGGAAAAATGGCCTGGTCTTGCATGGTCCTCAACTTGTTCTTATGTGTGAGCCCATTGCGTCCAGATGGCTTGTCAGTCTTCCTCTTTGTGCTGTCCCTCTACTTGGTCAAACATGGCAACTTTTTTCAGGGATGTATGTCTCCTGACAACATACCCATACTACGTGAGATGAAAGCTGCCATGCTTGCCTCTAAGGATCAGGGCTGTATTTCTTCCAAGATAGACTTGTTTGCTCTTTGGCAGCCTATAGTACATTTAGTATTTTTCATGAGCACCGTAATTCAAACACATTGACTTTGCTGTGGTCTTCTCTATTCAATGTCCACCTTTCACATGCCTAGGAGGCAAAGGAAAATAGTATGGCTTAGGCCAGGCACACCTTAGTCTTAAAAGTAACGCCCTTGTGTTTCAACACTTGAAAGATGTTCGCAGCGAATTTACCCAGTGCAACATGCCCTTTGATCTCTTCTTTGCTGCTTCCATGAATACTGACTATGGGTCCAAGCAAGATAAAATCCTTGACAACTTCAACCTTTTCTCCATTTATTATGATATTACGTACTGGTCCAGTTGTGAGATTGTGGTATTCTTTATTCTGAATTTTAATCCATGCTGAAGGCTTCAATCCTTGATCTTCATCAGCAAGTTTTTCCAGTTCTTTCTTTCAGCAAGCAAGGTTATCTCATCTGCATATCACAGGTTGTTGATTTCTTCCTCCAATCTTCATGCTACATTCTTCATATAAGCCAACTTCTATGATTATTTGCACAGCATATAGAATAAATAACATGGTGAGATGATACAACCTTGATGCACACCTTTCCTGATTTTAAACCATGTAGCATTCTGGTATTCTGTTGGCACAATTGTTTCTTGATCCATGTACAAGTTCCTTAGGGTTAGAATGTAGTGTTTTGGAATGACTATTCTTCTCAATATTATCCATATTTTTATTTTTGTTTTTTTAATGATCAACAGAATCAAATGTCTTGTAGTAGTCGATGAAACACAAGTAAACATCTTTCTAGTATTCTGTGCACTGAGCCAAGATCCATCTGAAATCAGCAATGGCATCAATTTGTTCTGATTTCTCTTCTGAAACTGCCCTGAACCTCTGGCAGCTCCTACCAATGTACTGTTGCATTGTGAGACGATGATAAGCAAAATTTTACTTGCATGTGATATCAATGAGATTGTTCTATATTTTGAGAATTTTATGTCATCTTTCTTTGGAATGGGAACAAATAACGAGCTCTCTCAATCAGCTGGCCAAGTAGCTGTCTTCTAATTTGTTCCCATTCCAAAGTGCTTTCAGTTCTTCATCAGTTTGGTGAAACATTTCAGTTATTTGAACAAATCCCAGATCCTTTTTTTGGCAAATGTTTGCAGTGCAGCTTGAACATCGTCCTTAAGCATCATTGGTTCTCGCTCATATGCTTTCTCCTGAAATAGTGGAATGCTGACTAGTTCTTTTTGGTACAGTGTCTTTGTATCAATCTTCTTTTGATGCTTTCTTCATCATTGAATATTTTGCCCATATGATCTTTCAAATTGCAAATACAAGCTTGATTTTTTCCTTGAGTTCTTTCAGTTTAAGATATACTGAACATGTTCTTCCTTTTTTGTTTTCTAACTCCAAGTATTTGTATATTTCAATATATATTTACTTTTTATTTTTGAGTTGCCCTTAGAAGTTTTTGTTTAAATATTTATAATTTCATAATTCTTCCATTTTGATAATTTCTTCCATTTTCTTTAGCTACTATATGAGTAAATGCAAGTTTTGCAGTCTCTTCTGACATTCAATGATCATTTATTTCTTTCTCCAACATTGTTAATGGCACATAATTTACATGTCATACAATGGGGTGGTTCAAACATATCAAGGGGAATTATACAATCACCACCACATTTATCTTAGATTATTCCCCCTCCCCAGTGGTTAAATTGCCTTTAATAGTAGCTATGCAATAAAGATCAGTTCTAGTGCTCCCTCCCCACTCCCACCCTCATTATCCATTCCTGAAATCCCTGTTCCCTCTTTATTGCCCACCTCCACCCTTGTATTCCCTATAACACCTTGTATCAGCTATTATCATTATAAATCCACTCTTCCTGTGCTTCATGGCTGGAAAATGCAACAGAAAACAATGAAAAACAAATCACACCAAGCTGGTAAGAATAAGATCATATTTGTGTAAAGACAATGCGTCAGAGTGAGAAGACCCCCATCAACATTCAAAAAGTCAGGAAGACATTTCTATCATGGAACAAAGAGATACGTGCATCCAGAACAATTTCAGATCATGTCATTAGGGAGGTCAACTGACCAAGTACAATGTTCAATTCAGCATAATCAAGATCACAGTGGTCTCTGCCTGCTAAGAAGGCTGTTTTGGACCCTTGCCCTTGGCCTGAGTGTATCTGCCAGCATCTTCGTGGTCTGACTAGATACTCTACAGATGGATTTTGGGCTCCTACAGTCCTCCACAGTCTTCCATAAATTTGTTGATCATAACTCTAGCCCTGACACTTTTCTGTTCATCATATTTGAATTTTGTTATTGTCATCTTCGGGTCACACAAGCTGGTGGACTTCTTCTGTGTGGACTTCATTGCCTCCTCACTTAGATGGCTGCTTTTTTGAATACAAGACTTTATGACTACAGACACTATTCTGATTGATAGCCTGGTCCTATCTACTTTCTTCAAAACCCTTTGCGGTAGCATCCTTACCTCAGGGATCATTTCATTAAGGTGAGTATCAAGAGCAGGGCCATGTTGTAAGAACTAATTTTCCTTAAGTTGGAGCTAGAATTTAGTGTGAGAAAACGTTTATATTCTTTACTGATTATGCAAAGACAATTGACTCTGTGGATCATAATACACTATGAATAGAATAGAAAGAATGTCAATTTCAGAATACCGCATTGTGATAATGCCTAACCTATAAATGGACAGTCTTTGAAAAAGAAAAAGAGAATACTTCATGGTTTAAAATCAGGAAATGTGTGTGTATAGGTTGTTTCTTCTTATCATAATTATTTCATCTGTAAGCTGTCCAAATATTCCAAGCAACTGTATTATCTGAAGAAGAATGCGGCACGTGGACTGAAGGGAGATTTATTAACAACCTGAGATATGCAATTGATACAACCTTGCTTGCTGAAGGTGAGGAAGACCTGAAACACTTTTTATGAAGATGAACAATTGCAGCCTTCAATATGGATTACAACTCCATGCAAAAAAAACCATAATCCTCATGAGTGAACCAATAGGTAATATCATGATAAACAGAGAAGAGATAGAAATGGTCAAGAATTTTATCTTGTTTCTATTCACAATCAGTGCTCATGGAAACAAAAGTAAATAAATGACAGTGCACTCAGAAACTGTGCTTCACAAGATTTCTTTAAAATGTTGAAGAGAAAAGATGTTACTTTGAGGACCAGAGTGCTACTGACCCAAGCCATGGTGCTATATTCAGTTACCTCACATGCATGACAAAGTTGAACACTGAGTAAGAAAGACTGAAGAAGAATTAATGGATGTGAAATATAGTGCTGGTGAAGAACATTGAGAGTACCATGGACTGCCAAATAGCAAACAACTCCATCTTGGAAGAATATAGCCAAAAGTTTTTTAGAAGAGAGGATTGAGAGATCTCTGCTCTAATACTTTTGAAAGGTTATTAGAAGAGATCAGTCCCTAAAAAAAGCAAAGCTTGCTTGGTAAAGTAGAAGGGCAAAGCAAGAGAGGAAGATCCTAAACGTGTTAGATTGGCACAGTGGCTGCAACAATGGCTCAAACATAACAAATGTTAAGATGATGCAGGATTGGGCAGTGCTTCATCCTGTCGGACATAGGGTCCCTATGAGTCAGAGCTGCATTGACAGCTCCCAATAACAATAACAACTCATAGTTCTATTAGCAGATCTACCTTACGTGATGCCCAGCCATTATCCTACTTGCAGATAGAACTCAGGACTCTATATATTTTGAGTATGTAGATAGATAAGTTCCCTGAGCTGAGAAAATGTGTCCTAGTTTAATACATCCAGTACCATGATGAGGCCTAGCAACTAGTAAAATTTTAATGTATGTTAGATAAATAAATGAGCATATATACAATAGAAAAAAAGTTAAGGCTGAAGTAAGTATTTAAAATATTTCCAAAAAAGTTTATACCAATGCTAAAATTGGATAATACATTTATTTCAAGCATAATATTCGAGCAAAATATTAAACAAAGGATCAATAAATCATGATCTGTCCATGTGCATTACGGTTATAACAATTCAAATGTCGGAGGCACTGTACTCAGTATATTGCTTTGCACTAAGTGGGCTAAAGATTTTGATCCCTCAAAGCAGTTGGAAGGCAGAGGAAAAAGAATCCACCATGCTTTCAACATGTAGGCTCACACTTCTGACAATGCTTGTGATTTTCTAGCCTCAGAGCATTAACCAATAACACTTATTTTTGTTAAATTTTACAGCAATTATGCATTCCTGCCCCTGTCCCTATAATGTTGAGTTCTTCAGCTAGTGTGAATATATTTGGAAGTTTTCATCAATTTTTTGGCTTCTTTTTACCAAATCACTTAATTGTATAGTAAGCAGTGATGATAAACAATATTTCATTATGGTCATGATTAATAATACATTAATGAAATAATAGGTTTCTAATTTCTAGATAGTTAATGTCATGTTCCTAAAATATGTAATTATTTTAAAATAATTCTTTCATTACAATCCACTTACACTAAATTTATGACCAAGGATCTGAAATCTGAAGAAAGAAAAATTGGGCTAGTTCTGTTATGAAAACTAGCTAGATGTTGGTATAAATATGTTTAAGTCAATCTTAGAAATAAATTTTATCTTACTAAAATTAAAATAGTTGGTTTGTGAAAATTTACTGCCGTATTTCTGAAAATATTGATACACAGTGATTGAATATTAATGTAAAAGTATAGTGCAGTTTTCTTCCGATTTGTTATTAATATAACTGAGAAGAAATAAAAATGGAATAAAAAGGTTGGATCAAAATGTGGAAATATTTTTAATAATTTTTTTTCTAATAAAAAACATTTGGTGTGAAAAAAAAAAAACAAAAAAAACATTTGGTGTGAAATGCAAATTGAACTTAACCTGGTAGCCCCAATTATTGACTATTTTTAGATACTTATTTTAATATATAAATACTTATAGAGTTGACCAAAGACTTATTAAATATTGGATATAAGAATACTCAGGGTTAGATATAAATACAGTACTTTTATTTTAAAAGCAATATTAATATGGATTCTTTCAGTTGTAGGAAATGATTAATCATGGTGTTTTAAATCTAAAATGAAATAGTATGTATTATTCTGACAGAAAGTTAATGGGATATTTTAAAACAATTTCTGTGAAAAGTTATAAAGGCTGAATTTGATTGAATATTTTTTAAAATAAAGCAATGAAAATACATGCTAAAATGAATGATACTTCTAAGGCATAACTATAGTAGAAAACACATTTTCTTTAACTCGGGAAAATGCAATATAAATACTTGTAGTATATAAAATTACCCATGGTAGATGTGGGTATTTACCAAAAATGTAGCTGCATTGGTATTTTAAAAGATTTTCAAAAGGAAATATAATTCTGTAATAAACTTAGTTTCTCTCCTCACTCTTACCCCCAAACACGTTTTTTTGTTTGTTTGTGATGGAAAGGAAAAGAATTAGCATTTTAGTTCTACTTTTCTGAAGTTAGGGATCTAATATGAAGAGTAAATTGTCACTAGCTTCATTTTCCTTTCCTTTTTAAAATTGAACTATAATTAACACAGCATACATTTCAATAGTTCAATAATATCAAGAAGGTTATACAATCATTGCCACACTCAATTTTGGGATCTTTCCCCCTTTCTTGTAGCCATTGATACTGACTTCCCATTCCCTCACTCCCCTACCCTCCTCTTGCATGCCCCCAGACAATCCAGAACAAGTCTTTATAATCACACCCATACTGTTTTTCCTGTAAGAATAAGCATGCCAAAGAAGGACAAACAACCAATGAGAAAACAGCAACAATGCCCATAAACAACAAAGGAAGACCCCAATATAAGAGAGAACAGAAAATATTAAAAAGAAGAAGAAGAAAAACATATCGGATCCAGAGGGAGCTCAAATGGGAAGCATTGCCTTCGAGCCTAAGTACAGTTGCTAAAATCCAAATTACAATTATTTTTCTCAGACATGATGGCTGTTAAGATTCCTAGTCTACATGCATTGCCGATTCAGAGAGTACTTAAGCCATGTAATGATATTACAAATTGATTTGGGGGCTACCATTATTATCCATACCTTTCCCAAAACCAGGTATTTAGAATTTAGACACTGATACTATTCCTTCCACTCTACTTATATCTTATTACCACACAGGTTTGGGTACTTCTGTGTAGATTTAGCTGACTTTTTCTTTACATGTCTGCTTGTTATGAGACAAGCCTTTAAGACCCCAGACACTATTTTTCATGATAGTCAGGCACCATCTGGGCTATTACCATACTTTGCTATGACACCCGTGACTTCAGTGAACTCATGAGAGCATGTATCAGGCAGGGCCATGGCAGAAAAATTAATTGTTCTTATATTAGGGCTACAATCAAGTGAGAGATCAAAAGTCATTCATGTAACTATGGTTTCTCTAAGTCCCTGATTCACTTTTAGAAAAATAATTAAATCATTACCATTTTACTGTGGTACATTATAAATCATCCCCATGGGGTTTAATGTAATACTGTTGATAGTAACATTAGTTTAATCAATGATATAGCACTGTTGAGCAAAAGATTTTATACCTGTGTAAGCCTTAGTTTTATACTCGAATTCATGAATTGTTAACTCATATATCTTTAAGACCTAGGACACTAGTTACACCTGGTTAGAGATATAGCAATACTGTCAGTAATACTCACTTACAAAGGGAAAACCCTGTCCACTAGACTATCACATGTCATATAAAGGCATAGTATGCATGAAAACAGAAAATATATGTTGGTACTGGGTCACCATTTGTTGGGCACCCTCAAGGTAATAGGTCCAAAACCAACCAAATTCAAATGACCACCAATTCCCTTGGGATAACCTAGAAATAATAATCATCTGTGCCTTCTCTCCTTGGAGCCCTGCTGGGCGTAGACCTGAAAGAAGTAACAGCCATAAGACAAACAGACATACACTCCCATGTGTTCAATGCAGCACAGTTCACAATAGCCAGAAGCTGGGCCCAACATTTGAAGAATGGATAAACTAACTCTGACATATACATACCATGCATCTCTAAAAAAATAAGTGAGGATACCATGAAATACCTCATGACATGGAGAATCTGAAAAACAGCATGGTGAGTGAAGTTTGTCAATCACAAAAGGATAAATATCATATGAGCCTGAGATAGTTCAAGTTTATTGTGCCAACCTGGCCGATAAACACATGTGGGGTTAATTGAAGGGCAGAGAGATGAATGGCTTGGTGACCCTCACCTTTCTAGTTCTCGGGTCTCTTGCTTTCTGATGGTTGGAACAGGGTGCAGCTGCCTTGGCCAGTTCCCTGCTTCAGCTGGCAAGGCTCACTTCCTGCAAGATATCCCTGAGGAGAAGCCACATGGACCTACACTGATGCAGCCCTGGGTGCTGGAGCAGCCATGTGCAGACCCCTGCCAGTGTTGAGATGCTTACACGTTCACTGACTTGGCTTTCCTCCTGCAGTCAGTGTCACTGCATGTGCTTTGTGAGATTCAGGACTTTGAAGATTGGTGTTGGACATATGAGGTAATGTGGGACTTACAAGCTTGGGCAGTACTGGTTTGGGATGCTGTCTGAAAGTACACTTATCCTTTATATAAAACTCTCTCTTATACCTATGAGTCTCTATGGATTTGTTTCTCTACTGTACCCAGACTAACACAGCCCAATACTATAAGGATAAAAACCAAGACAAAGATAGACTCCAGTTCCGGAGCAGTTAGTTTTATATGGTCCCCCAAGCAGCCAAGCATTTTCCCTATCTCATTCCCATAAACCACACACACACACACACACACACACACACACACACACACACACACACACACACAAACACCTTAAAAACAACCTCATGATAACTAGCCTCATTACAGATGTGGTCAGTCTCTCATGTTCCCATATAATGGTGGAGAGGACAACCAATTAATTAATAACTTTTATAGTCACCCTAAACTAATAGACGATCTTAAAAGAGCAATCAATAAACTTTATTGGGAGATCAGATCAAGGGAGGAGGATCATGTCCATATTGCTTGGGGACAGTTACACTTCTAATGATGGGAGGTCTGGGTGGAGCATTCACCATGAGAAAAAATACTTAGTCTTGCTTATAGACATCTCCAAAGGGAAAACACACCAGTATTTCATTCCTAACTTGGCAATTTTGACCTATCTATTAGCCAGCCCCTGGAGACCCTGACTTGGAAGGCCTGGTTGCAGTATTTAGGTGTTGGGCTAATTGCAAGGTCAGTAGTTCAAAACCAGCAGTCACTCCTGCTCTGGAGAAAGGCATAGACCACATCAGATGGACTTGAATTGGACACTCTACTAAGTAAACTGGACTTCACCTTAAACTTACTTAAAGCAGTGTTAAGGAATGGAAGTAGCTTATTCAAAATAGCCAAATAATACAATTTCAAATGATATTAACCTCAGCTACTAGCATTTTATTATTTCTTTATAATAGTTTTCTACAGCATTGCCTATGTGTTATTTATGATTCTTTCTATACAATTCCCTAAGTAGAGAGAAGGAAAAAGAGAGGGAGATAGATATAGAGAAGAAAAAAGACAAGAGAAAAAGCAAAGGAAGAACAGGAGGGAACAAATCTAAAACCAGAAATAAGTACCTTAAACTACAGGTATCAGAACGTTTTCCTTACTAATAAGGCATCAGTGGGAAAATGCCTCATTGGCTATCAATGTTTACCATCCAAGCACATCTCTATATCTTGAGAACTACTTTCCAAATGGGCTTAATTTGACAATTGGAGATGTAGACTATTATCCAAAACTTTATTTTCAGGATACATGTAACACTTTAGAATACAGAAAATATAAATTTCTGCGGAACTATCAAAAATATTGAGACTACCACAAACATCAGATGAAGGCATTTCTACTGAAGATAGTTCATATATTTAAGCCAATTACTTTTGGTCAGAAAGTCAAATAACAATGTTAACGCAGTGCACTGTGGACTAACAATCACTTGCTGCTTTGATTTTCCTTCCATCAGACAATTTTCAAAATATTTTACAGAGGAATAATGTGTATTTACTCTTTTCAAATTTAGCTTATTCAGTACATTCAAAAATCCATAGGATTTTACCTTCATTTATTGCTGGGAACTTGCTTCAATATTAGATAATTTTATCTAATCTAGTGATATTCATTTTTTTTGTTAAAATAAAATGAAAAAATCTTATACAAATACAATTCCTTAGAGTGTCTAAATAAATAAAGCAGCATTCGGCAGATATGCTCTGATTTAAGCAAGTACAGAACTCCTACAGCCCTGCCAGCTTAGCCGTCTCAGCCACTCTCTCTTTCCAACAACCTTAAAGAACACTATTAACCTCCCTCCCTTCTCAAATTCACCTGTATCAAAAACCATTGGGAGAAGGATGAAGTTTTCCACTCCCATAAACAGTTATGGTCTAAGAAACTCAAGGGGCAATTCTATCCTGCCCTACGGGGTTGCTATGAGTCAGCATCGACTTGATGGCAGTAAGTTTGTTTTTTTGATTTTGGAATCTATCCAAACTATTTTATAATGAAGAAGCTTAGACCATAGAGGCTAAACGTTTCCACATATTTTTTGAAGCCACATTGTATACTGTGATGAATAACTGAAATTTTTGTTAGGACACTCTTCAAATAATGTACATTGAATAATTTTTTCAAAACATGAATTCTCATAGTCTTGTTTAGTGTTTATCAGAGAATTCTCAGATGGTCTAGTTGATACCAGCATAGACCAATAGTTATTGCCTTTATCCTCACACAAGAGAAGGCAAAGAAAAAAGCCCTAATATTAACATATTTATTAAATCTGAAATGTAATCTTGACAAGCATAGTATATGGATAATTACCCCAGCTATACCCATTATTTTAACAATATGTGTGTGCAATTATCATTCTCACCATACTTAACTGTATTTGAGAGTAAAAAGAATTAACAATTACTACATCAGGTGACGAATACCGATATGTAATATTTGAAACTCTGGGACACATATAAATTAGTGTGTTGGAAAGTTTTCAATCCACAGGTCAAGAACTCATTTCCAACAGTGTCCCAAAGGAGTACGGACATCTCTAAAATTGATAAAGTAATCTATGCTTTGTTAAAGCAGTAGTCTAAGCAAGTATTGAATAATAGTTTCTAGTTGCCTTAGATACTTCTCCAGATCCCCTTCACAATATTCACTTTACTACTTGAAAAGTAAAATAAATATAATAAATAAAAGGATATAAAAATTTTTAACTGTCATTTAAACCTATTCTGTTTAAAGTGGAATGTGCTGCTCATTTGCATCACCCAGGCTCCATAATTATATATACATATGAAAGCTTATTTTCAAAATTTAAAAAGCAACTTTCAGTAAATAGCATATATTTTAATCACATTTTAATGTCTCTGCTTTTACTTTTGTAAAAAATGTTCAAGCTTTCTGTTTAAAATCTTAGGAAGTAATGCCCATTAAATGAATTTAACAAAACCTATCATCTTTTAAGTGTTAATTGAAGTATATCATTTGATACTATAATAAACTATTATGTAATTTTGAATGAGGAAATCATTTTACATGAATTGAAAACTGAATACTACAATTTGGATTTGAACATTTAAAAGATGGATCAATTTCCTTTTTTAAAAACAAAAAAATAAATAAATGAGATAGACTCATAAATTGCGGATAAATTTTTTAAATTTTCTTTTGGAAATAATTACTATCTCTTGTATCTCTCTGTCTTTTTTTTTAACACACAAAATAGTTATTTAAAATATTTCCATTAATCAACTGGGTCATTTAAACTTCTTTATTTCTTAAAGTAAAATCACCCCACTTTGTCAACGAGTTTTATTCCCTTGTTTCATTAGACTTGCTAGTGCTTCGATGTTATTCATATGATGTGTTATTTTCATGCATTATGTGGAATGGACAGTTGGTGTTAAAATAAAGAAGTTTGCCTTGTGGAAACTGTCTTTGGCTGGGACAAAGTTGGACTATCCTCCCCCATGTGCAGCTAGAGGAGAGCAGACAGAGCCTCCATACCAGTTTAGAAAGGTGTTTCCCATTGGGCGTCTTACACACAGATTTGAAATGTCTGAGTCATTTCCTTGATATAGCTTCCCCTGGATTTAGGCAGATATAAGGTTCACTGGTTTTGCTGCTCCAGGGAACCCAGTCTAAGAAAAAAAAACAACCAAGTGCACACACATACACACACAAATAGAAAAATAGCAAGTGCTGTTGCAGATATGGAGAAATTAGAAGATTTAGGCATTGCTATTGAAATAGTCTTCCCAGTTTATAGCACTCAGAATTTCTGAAAAAGTTTAAAATAAAATCAATTACTCGGTTTTTTCTCTCCGAAGCATACACTTTTAAAAAGATGAAAACAGTGACTCATATCTTTACAACAATGTTCAGAGCAGCACTATTCACAATCATCAAACGTGGAAAAATCACAAATATTTAACTATAAGTGAATGGAAAAACAGGAGTTATATGCATAAATGGACCATTATGAAGCCCCAAAATAATAATACATTTCTGGCATACGTGTGTGGTATAATATAGATGCACCTAAAATATTATACCAAGTGAAATTCAAAATTTCAATTATTGACTGATCATAATTATCCACTTCTGGAACAAGCACTTCACAGAGGTATCAGAGTCTCAGAAGAAATGTCATGGGAAATTGCTTAATGAGTATAGAATTTGCTTTTGTGTTAATTAAAAGATCTAGGAATATATAATAGTAATGGTTATACAACAAAGTGAATGAAGATTCTTGACATTACTGATTACATTTTCAAAATGCCTAAATAAAAACTTATCAGTTGTGTATATTTTGCCGTACCACCACTTGTGTGTCAGTTTTTCATATTGTTTCCTTACATGTTGCTGTGGTGCTGGAAGCTATGAACTAGCACTTCAAATATTAATGTGATCATTAGGTTTCATGTGCCAACCGGGCCAATAGGAAAGTGTGGGACTAATCAGGTCAAAATTTGATTGGAGGGCAAAGAGACAAATGGCTCTCTAAGGCCTGTCCCCTTGCTCTGGCTCTCTGGTGGTCGGAGTCTGCTGCTTTAGCTAGTTCTTTACCTCAATCTGTGAGCTATGCTACCTGTGGGCCAATCCAAGCCATGAATTGAGTTGCTAGAACTTGAGGCTTCCCCATGCTGCTAGTGCTTATATCACGTAAGCTTGAAGCTGTGGATCCTGTCTCCTTGCATTGATTGAATTTGATATTCTATCCAAGCCTCCCTCGCTAAGTACCCAAGCTACTGACTGTTGGTGACCCACCCTGCTGTTTGTTGTCTGTGGGCAGATCTGCTTGCCTTGCCCGAGGAAGGCCTCCTCGGTCTGCTTTCTTGACTTTGGAGCTGGCATTCCAAGTGAGTTGAAGAACTTCCAGTATATTGACTGTTTCACAGAAGTGAGTACTGCTCTGCACTGCTGTGCAGACTCATTAACTGTTATCTTCCTTCTCACAGTATAAATCTATCTATCTATCGATCTATCTATCATCTATCTATCTACTATCATAAGTGTCCTGGTTTTGTTTCTCTAGAGAACCCTGCCTAACACAACTAGCAAAACCTATCAGGAGAGACCAATCCCTGGAAAAGGTCAGCATGCTTAGTGAAGTAGAGGGGTAGAAAAAAATAAAGAAGGACTTCAAGACAATGGATTGACACAGTGGCTGCCACAATGGTCTCAATTACAACAATTGTGAGGATGGTGCAGGGCCAAATGGTGTTTCATTCTTCTCTATATGGATTTACTATCAGTCTGAACTGATTTGATGGCACCTAACAACAACAACAACAACAACAACAACAGGGCCACCTTTGGTGAACAAGTTTAAGTGGAGTTTACAGACTAGGAGAGACCGAGAAGTAGGAAGGGAGAGTCTACTTCTGATGATATTAGCCACTGAAAACTTTGTAAGTACTATTGGTTTAATGCAAGAAAGTCTTTTCCTACTCACTTTCTTAGAAAATCACCTATAAATGTGTTAGAGCCAGAAACATACTGCAAAAATGGGGCTGGATTGCCTACTACTTGGTGGGAACTAAACATTGTCAGCAGCTGTAGGATGAGTGTGCATAGTCACCAGTTAAGTGCGGTGCTCTATTCTCCCTTCTACTGAGTTGACTGCAATTCACAGGAACCTACAAGGCAGGCGAGAACTGTTCCTGTGAATTTCTGAGACAGCAACTCTCGATGGGAGTGGAAAGCTTTGTTGTTCTCCTGAGTCTGGTGGTTTCAAATTACTCACCTTGTGGATCACAGCCACCGGGGGTCCTCAGCTATTTAAACCTTTCACCACCTTGGAATGGGTAGCATACTGGTAGAAGATAATGCAGTTGTGCATACAATATCACATGTGTTTGTGAGATATTCTAGAAGTAGAAATCATCAGCATAATGGAATCAGATAGCTCTTATTATATCCCATTGATGCAATGGAAAATACAAAGAAAATGTATAGGTCAATAATAATTAAAACACAGAGTGACAATCAAAAACATGTGATAGCATGTAAAAAGTCCATAATCTCCAGTAGCCAGAGGAAGAGAGGTGGGCCCAGGACTTAATGATAAGGGAATCTACTTTTTCAGATGATTATATTTGCAACTCTGACAAGCATGCTGTTAATTTTCAGGCTTTAGGTAAGAATGGGAATTCAACACTTCGTTGGGTAACTGGTTTGATGCATTTGAGAATTTTTCAGCTCATATTTCCTTGGAACCCTTTCAACCTCCAGAAGTTACTGTCCTTATTTATTCGTGACACAGAGTGTTACCAAAATGTCATGCAGCCTAATTCCCCTAAACGCAGACTAACCTAATGAAAAGTCTTTGCCAAGGTCTGTCAGGGTTTTGTATCCCAGGGGCTTGTGAATGTATGTGCTGCTGTAATTATAAGACTAATATGTCAAATATGAGCAGCACCATCCATGGTAGGCTTATTTCAGTGGAGCTTCAGACTAAGACTAAGAAGAAGAATCTGAAGAGCTATTTAAAAAATAAAAATCCAAGGTGGTGAAAACCTCATGGAAAGGCTTCTGTCAGAGCTGAATAAAACTGAATAAGATTTAAGCAAGATTAGAGGAATGCTCCTTAACACTTTGTAATATTAGGAAGACACAACTTTGTTTCTGCAAATGACGATTACTTGCCTTTATCAATGAAACTAATCCACAAGAGCTTTCAATACAGATTACACCTTGAACAAAATATCCTCACAACTAACTAAATAAGCAGCATCATGATCAATGAAGACAACATAGAAGCTGCCCAGGATTTATTTTACTTGGATCCATAATAAAACCCCATGGAAGCAGAAATGAATAAATCAAAGAACATATCAACCACAAAGACCTCTTGAACGTGTTAAAAACCAAAGACATCAATTTGAGGACTAAGAGGAGCTTGACTTCCATCATCATGTCCGCTAAAGCAGAGGGACCGTAAACCGAGGAAGGTCCTCAAGGAAATGGATTGACATGGTGGTTGCAACAATGAGCTCGAGAACAGGAACGATTGTGAATCTGGAGCAGGAGTAGACAGCGTTTGCTTCTGTTGCACTGAGGGTCTCCATGAGTCAGAACCAGCTCAAGGATGCCTATCAACAAAATATGCCTTCCAGCACTGGACACAAAGCAAGAATGAAGAACGGCAGTGGATTATTTGACTTATGATGTTGATGGAAAATTCTAAGACTAATAGTTAGAAGTATCACTTATTGAGTAAGACATAAAAATGATCATTTTTGTTGTCAACAATACCCAACAGTACTAGTTATATGTGGAAAAAACATTTCAACTTTCCTACAAATAACATATGCTTCAGATCTTAATGGGAAACCTCTCCCCTAGATAAAATTATTGAGAAAATATTTCCCCACACCAAACATATGTGAATATTTGTATATTAAATGTGCTTAAGTGATATAAAAGGAATCTATTGGGATTTTATTTTTTTATTAAAATTTTTCTTCTTTCTTTTTCCCTACATACATCATATTTACATGAATAGTTATATTTAGAAAACAGCAAAAACAAAATCCTGGTGAACTTATCATTAACAAATTGTCATTAATTGCAAACATGGTTAAGCTGAAGTAGATGGTGCAGATAAATGATGAGTCATTGTACACATACAGGTCCAATTAAATTTCTGTACCTTTAGCTACATGAACTGAGTCTTCTAAAAATACCAACTTTTAAAATGTCTTCCTTCAAAATTAATTATTTAATTTGCTAAAATGTGATAACTTTTTTTTTGTAACCCCCAAATGGACTGCTGAATTCTAAGACTTTGGTATGGGATAGAGTTCATTCATTAAACTGTCAAAGAAACTTTGTTTTGTGTACATTTGTCATCAGGGGTGGGTGGGTGGTAGGGTGGTGATGGTGGTGGTGGTTGTGGTACTTAAAATAGCAGACTTTTGCTGATTGCCATTTGGAATATTTAAAAACATACAGTTTAAATACAAGGTATTATTTGAAACTTGTTTCTCTGCATCAAATGACCATCCTGCGCTCCTGAAGTCAGCTACTAGTTATTCTTGCCTGGCATTTACAAAGTCTGTATTGGTCTCTTAGGAGCCCTGGGGTTGCAGTGGTTAAAGCAGTTGGCTGCTAACTAAAAGGTTTGCCATTTTAACCCACCAGCTTCTCTGTAAGAGAAAGATGTGGCAGTGATTCCTCTGGGCAGTTCTGTTCTGTCCTATAGGATCAATATGGGCTGCAATGTTTTCTTTCTTTCTATTTTTCTGGGGATGGAGGGGGTGGGACAGATATTGCTCATTTTGTTCAATGCTCTGAATCATACTGAGGGGTTGCTAGAACTTATCTTCAAATATGCAAAACCGTAATTAGAGCGGATCTAGTTTAGCTGTTTCATCTTAAAATACAGAAGAGGACTGTGAGCAAACGTGAGTGAGGGGGTGTGGGGAGAGAGCACTCAACTCAGATGAAATGTACGGGTGGGTGAGTCTGTTTGAGGATGAATACACAATGGCTGAAGCGGAGCATGGTAACATCAAGAGGCAGAACCATCTAAGGAGTTTGTGGATGAATTTCTCCTCGAAGATATCATGTGTCTGGATGTTTAACTCCGTGCAAGGCTGTTTACGTCAAGAGAGAATGTATGGAGTTGATGTAACAGCATTCCAAGCTTACCTGGTCTGGGGCAAGGCTTTACTTCTCAAGAACACCCTGCCCCGCTCTGTCTATCTCTTGGCCTGGCTTGGCTCTCTGCTATGCGTTACATTCATTATTCATTATGCTCATATTAAGGCCCAGAAATGTCTTTTTGCACTTCATGGTATCTTACCTTCCCTGATGCCTTTCCCTGGACCAATCACTGTCTCAAATGTGATAATTTAGTAATACTTTTCATATTGTTCATAGTTAATATTATGTTAAACAGATATGAAATTAAATAGTGTATTAAGTTTTTTGAATTTATGTGAGTGTGTGTACTAAGACCAACTTTTAAAAAGTGGATTTGATAAAATATTTTAAATAATAGAGGACCAGCCCCAAAGAGGAAGGCCTTTGACAAGATGGATTGACACAGTGGCTGCAGCAATGGGCTTCCACATAAGAACAGTTCTGAGGATGGATCAACATTGAGTAGTTTTCCCTTGTGATGTTCATAGGATTTCTATGAGTCAAAACTAACTCGAGAGCACTGAACATCAAACACCATATTTTAAAAACTGGATTACTAAGTTCAAGTAACATTTTTTATATACTGCTTAAAGTTGTTTTGAAAATATTTAAATGTTTTTATATTTATTAAAATGTATGAACTAAATGTAAAATAAATGAACTAATGTTTCAAATAAATACTATTGAAAATCAATAATAGTGAAAGAAGCTGTCAAATATGACATCTTCAGGTGTACTACATAGTTGTATTATTAATACATAAGAACAAATAGAAAAGGTATTTCTTGGCCAGTGTTCAGCAATAAGTATGGGATGAATATAAATGAGGCATGCTCAAAGTACCGTGGCTTAAATTTTATGGCATGGAGCTAATTTACAATGCAAAGCATTATTTTTAGGAATTTTATCTCCATCAACCAGCATTTATTATATATAATGAAAATAATCTTCATTCAAGTAGAGACAAAAGAGAGGAATGTTTGTGTCACTAATATATTTCAATAATTTTATGAAATCATGAATTTAAACTTGAAGTGCTATGACAATAAATTCCCTTACACATGGAGCAATTTGCATGATAATAAGTTGAATGCTATTGGAGTTAAATTCAATTCTAACTTCCAACCTAGGGTTTCACAAAGATATCAATTCGCAACAAGTGGGCTGAGTAATTGTTTTATGTTTGGAATCAGAATGGTACTGGTCTTTATCTACCAGATGTCAACTGCAGAGTTTTGATGATGTACTTGTTTATAATAGTAGCCTGATAACCACAAAGTCAACAGTTAGAAACTACCAACACCTCCCAGGGAAATAGATGAGGCTTTGTACTACTCATGAAGAGTAATAGTCTCAGAGACCATCCAGGGGCATGGGGGAGCAGGTTTCTATCCTGTGCTATAGGGTTGCTATAAATTAGAATCAACTAGATACCAATAGCATGCCTTTCCATCCCCTGGCCACATATAACATCCCAAATTATCCTCAGATATTGTCAAATGATTCCTAAGCAAAGTATCCACTTGCTCTGTCTCACTGAACATTCTGCATTCTTTACTTTACCGTTGGGTCTACAAATCATTGCATAGGCCACACAAAATTCACAGACAATATTCATGATTAAGGGGTTGGTTAAGAGCATTAATGGGTTATAAATTCAGGTGAGTAATATTCAGGATCCAGTTGTTCAGTCAGAACATATGACAAAACTTTTGTAGGACTGTCAGTCATCACTGAAGGGCATGCCCTCCACTGTGAATCTGTGCGGAGGGCACTCCACTTCAGCTCTGGAGGTCAGCAAGCCCAGGCCCCTGAATCAAATGCCCAGAGGCACCCCCTCCCACAAGCTAGGCTTCTTCCCCCAAAGTACTCAACTTTACTTCTTTCTTGGGGTGGGAAATCTAACCCTCTTGTCTAGGGTCCTGGCTTCTGGTTCTGCTGCTGCTGCTCCTCTGCTTCTGTTGCCTTCTCTTCTTTCAAAGCTGCTTCCTAGATCAAGCAGGGATGGAGCTAGGCATCCTTGTACAAGGACTTATGGGATTTGCTCTACTCTCCACTTTATCGGGTAGTGAGATCCCTCCTCCTGTTTCTGAGATGGCTCACTTTATGCTCAGCAGGGTGGTAATTACTGAAAACTGGCCTGTATAATACAATCAGGCTACAGTTCAAAACCACCAGTTACTCTGCAGGTGAAAAAAGGGAATTTTCTGGTCACATAAAGGTTTACAAAGTCCACAAGAGCAGTTTTACTGTCTCCTATAGGTTTGGGATGAGTTAGAATGAATTCAATAAGTTTGTTTATTTACTTAGTTTTAAAACAGGGTCATAATTATTGGTACAGAATTTAGGACCTAACCCATGTTGGTGACAAATTCATAGCAAAATTGGAATGATTTTCCTAATAACATGTAGCAGAGAAATCATGATTTCAAAATAAAGCAAACTCTTTTTTTTGTTAGATTTGCTTTTATCTTTTTTAATTCAAAGTCTAAAGGAGGATTAATAAATAATGACTCTTTGTGCCTTGCGCAGGAAAGATCAATAAAACAGTGACCTTTTAGAGTTAATCAAAGTTGGTAAAAGAGGACTCTCTTTAAAGGCCATTCCAATAGGTACCCTTGGAGAGTGAGCATTGGAAAAACAACAATCAATAATCCAGGCTCCACCCACCCACTGAAGTTGTAGGATTAGAATATGAGTCAGAAGCAAGACATCCATTTGAATGGTGGTTCATGCAAAGGGGAAGGGGAAGGCCAAATTCAGTGTAATAAAAGAAAGCAATCCAAATTCCTAAATGACACAAATGCCCATGTCAGTTGTTCTCAGAATTTATTGCTATTAGAATCAGTGGACTGTATGCTAAAACACAGATTTTGAGGTCCACCCCAAAATTTCCCATTTGATAGGTCTTCCAGTGGTGCCTGTGAATTTGCCTTTCTAACCAGTTGGCCAGTAATGCTAATGGAGGTGATTCAGGGATCACTCTTTTATGAGATCTTATCCATAGAAAGGCAAGGCCTTCCACTTCTACAAAGAGTTACAGTCTCTGCAACCCAGACGGGCAGTTGTACCCTCTCCTACAGGGACACTGTGAGTGAGCATTGATTCACTGGCAGTGCGTTTGGTTTTGCTATCATAATTACAAAGAAACATAACCATGTACCTTCCATAATTCCAGTAGACACCAAACAAAATAAATGCCACCACCTATTGAAGAGGGTAAAACAAAACAAACAAAAGCCCCACACCCCCCTTCTGCTAATTCATAGCAACTCTAGAGCAAAGAGCAGGACCGCCCCTGGGGACTTTCCAGCCTGTCAATCTTCGCAGGCACAGAAAACCTCAGCTTTTTCCCTGGGGAAGCTAGAAGTTTCAGAGTTCTTAAAAAAACTACATATGCTTTTTCATTTTTTCCCCAGTTTTGTTTTTTATTTTTTCCTATCTTTTTCAGTCTCAGTTTTCTTTTTTTTCCCCATTTATTTATTTAAAGTTTTAAATCAATTTATTGGGGCTCATACAATTTATCACAATACAGAGATCAATTGTGTAAAGCACGTCTATACATTTGTTGCCCTCCCAAAATTCGCTTTCCTCTTGGGTTCCCATATCAGCTCATTTTCCTTTTTTCCCCTCCCCCTCCCTTCCTCCTCCCCTCACCCCCATGCACCCTTGATAATTTATAAATTATCATTGTATCTTATATTACACTGCCCGGCGTCTCCCTTCACCCACCCCTCTGCTCCCCGTTCCCCAGAGAGGAGGTTATATGTAGCTCCCTGTGATCAATTCCCCCTTTCTACACCCCATTTCCCTCCTGGTATCGCCACTGTCACCCCTGGTCCTGAGAGGTTCATCTGCCCGGAGATTGCCTGTGTTTCCAATTCCCATCTGTACCGCTGTGCATCATCTGGTCTAACCAGGTCTGCAAGGCAAAATTGGGGTCCTGGTAGTTGGGGGGAGGAAGCGTTTAAGAACTAGAGGAAGGTTGTGGGTTTCATTATTGCTATACTGTACCCTAAGTGACTCATCTCCCCACTACTCCTCTGCAAGGTATGTCCAGTTGTCTAGAGATGGGCATTGGGTCTCCATCACGCACCACCCTCATTGACGTGTTTTCTTTTTGTTTTGTCCCTGCTATGGTTGGTTTGCCTACCTATGTAAGATAAGCATGGGGAGCGAGTCTGGGGAGAAAGTAGGGGTGCCACTTGTTTCTGAGGGACTAGTGGGGAGAAGGAGTCAAGGGAAGGGAGCAGTGAGCAAACAATGCCATACACAAGGGAATAACCAGAGAGATAAACTCAACAACTAGATGGGCATAGAGATTCTGGTGGTGTCGAAACAGCAGCAATCTAGCTGAGAGGAAGTACTAAGAGGCAGAAGAAGGGTAGAGTGATGGTGAGGCAGGCAGGAGGTAAAAGGAACCAGAGGGAAGATCCAGGCAGCAAAGCTTTGGATAGATATAAACATAGGTGTGCACTTATGTAAATATATTGATTCATAAAAATGGAGGTATTGGTATAGGTACATATATTTATCTGGCAAGACATTGAGGAAGTGGACAGACTTTGGGCCTCTGCTCAAGCCCTCCCTCAATGCAAGAACACTTTGTTCTAACAACCTGGCATTCTGTGATGCTCACCATCCCAGTACAATTAATTAAGACAAAATGGGTGTTTAAGGAAATGTGTTGAAGAAAGCTGATGGTGCCCACCTATCAACTGATTTAGTGTCTAGGGTCTTAAAGACTTGAAGTTAAACAAGTGGCCATCTGGCAGAGAAGCAACAAGCTCACATGGAAGAAGCATACCAGCTTGTGCGATCAGGAAGTGTTAACAGAATCAGGTAACAGGCACGAGAAGACCCAAAACAACAACAACAAAACATATTGTTGAGAATGAGGGGCTTGGAGCAGAGACCAAATCACATATTAGACAATAGGGTAACAAGGAAGGAACGAGTCAACCAGGGCACAGTATAGCGCCAATGAAATGTACAATATTCCTCTGGTTCTTTGAGGCTTCCTTACCTTCCACTCACATGACCCCAGTCCTGCCTTTCAGTTCTGGCTAGCCCAGAGCATGTGCACTGGTACAGATAAGAGCTCATGACACACCAATTCAGATCAGACAGACCCCTCAGGAACAGAAATGGGAGTAGTGATACCATGAGGGTAGGGGGAAGGAAGGTGGTTAGGGGTGAGGGTGGGTAGGGAGCAAAGGGGAACCGATTGCAATGATTGATGTGCAACACCCCCTTCCAGGGGGATGAACACAGAAATGTGGGTGAAGGGAGACAACGGTCAATGCAAGATATGAAAACAGTAATTTCTAATTTATCAAGGGGTCACAAGGGTAGGGGCCGGAGGGGGCCGGAAGGAAGGAAAAAAAAAGAGCTGAAACCATGGGTTCAAATAGAAAGTAAATGTTTACAAAATCATGGTGCCAACATATGTACAAATATGCGTGATACAATTGGGGGCTGTAAAAGCCCTTACCAGGTCGTTTCAGCACTATTTCTTCCTCAGAAATGTTTTATGGTTGTATATTTCACCACTTATTTGAGTCACTTTTTCTTGTTTCTTCATGTGAATTTAAATAGTCTATTGTCTCCAAGATACTGTAATAGTGTTATGTTTATATTTGATCGGGGAACCCATGCTGTGTGGATGTGGCTGAGCCATGTGGGCATGCTTACTGCCTCCTGTCAAATGTAGCAGCAACAGAATACAAGAGGGGAAAAGAGCAGAAGACAAAAAATAACTTTAAAGAACATAGAGAAATCAAGCAACCAGCAAGAAAAAAGAATTTAATAACTAGAGAAAGGAAGTCAAAATAAAAACAAGGGAATATAATAAAAGAAATAGACAAAATTTGTGAGAGAAGAAAGAAAAACAATAGTCAAGGAGAGAATAAGGGAAGATGGATTAAAATTAAAGAGAGGAAAGGCATGCAAAAAGAGAATGGCTAAATGCAAGAGAATGAAAAGAAAAGAACAATAAGGAAAAGAAAAGATGTTATGGAGGTAAGACACAGAGAGGAGAAAACTGGAAGCCAGGGAAGGCACCATACATGAGTCAATGCCCTCTGCCAGCCAAGGACCTCGCAGGCTGGGACTGGGGAGGAGTAAGAGTGTGAGCCACCCAGTCCTAGACTGAGTTCCTGCTAGCCCCAGGGTGTCTGGGGTTAAGCTACAGAATTTGGAGGTGGTTTGTCCTGACTCAGAGAGTGGCTGATGTTTCGGTGCTTATTCCTAGAAGTGGCCTTCTCATACAGTTGTTTAGCATAATTAGAGAAAAATACCTACTTTGAGCTGTATGCATATTTGCATATTTAAGAACTACCTATGGGAGATCAAAGGACAACATAACCTAGAGAGATTAGATAGGCACCTCAGTGGGCACTGATTTTATGTTAATGAGGGAGGACCAATTCTGAAAAGGAGGAGGAGACTGTATGCCATATTCCACAAATGCAATCAACATCACTGCAGTATATTACATAAAGGAATTATTGACTTGGTTAAAGTTTCGTTGTGCATATTCATATCTACAACAATATAAATAAAGCTGAAATTAAAAATTGGTCCAAATACTTGCCAATGCAGTTAAAGTGCTCCTTTTCGTATGCAATACAAATAATTTAAGCAATATTATCCCCTGAATAATAAGCATTCAATTTGCTATTACACAGATTATTCAGCAAACATGAATTATAACTGTAAAAATTCCCACTTTGCCACCAGGCATTGAACAAGAGTGACATTTTTGAATATATGACTAGGTCCACAATGTTGTCAATATTACATTTAGATGTTACAATGGTAAGAGCCATGAAATCCTTGGGGCTAACACCAAAACTTATTATTTTAACGATAGAATATTCTTCAAATAAAATAAAATACATTATTGGCTTAGTCTACCACTGCTAAAATCAAGATACATAATTAAAAATACAGATAATTTTTAATCTGGAATTGCTAATAACAGGAAAGGTACTGTAAGCTTTATCTTGCTCTTCAAATAAAAGCTAGCAATGTTGAAGTTTTATTATTTTAACATGCCAAATCATATAAAATGATTTTCAAAAAATCTTATTTGAAATACATCTAAACCCAAAAGACAACATAATAGTTCAGGAAAATATAAGGGAAGTACTACTAAAGGTCATGAAAGGAATATATGGCTATTTTCATGAAATAGCCTAGAATATGTGATAAGAGCAATAATTTTTAAATTAGTCTGTAGCCTCAAGATAATTCTTTTGAAATGCCACAATAAATATATCATATATGCTTTTAATGCTTTTTATGGTGCATTATTCATGAAATATGAAATATTAAATGAATATTTCAATAATTAGGGAATGAATTCATGTGACAGTTTCTCTGATTTTATCTAATACAGTTGCTTTTATGTATCTACATTAATGCATGTATTTTAATATATCCCTCTCTCCTTCATATTGAAGAGTGATATAGTGTACGTAGTATATGCATTGTTAAGTTTTATTACTTAGACAATATAATACTATCAAGGGGAAAAATAGATTCAAGATCATTAGCAATGTCAAACCAAATCAGAGAAAGTTCTTTAAAGTTTTATAAAATGAATGATTTTTCAAGAGCCCTAAGGCTTTAATAGTTGAGAAGTGGCTTGCAGTCTTCAATCTCATTAAAAAATACCTGGGAAATGGTCCATTCGAGTAAGTTAAAACAAAAATTCCTTGAGGCTCACAATACCCTTAACTTAGAAGTGGCTATCTTTAAAGAGAATTGAACTTTATAAGTAACTATAACTCTCATTTTAAAAACAAGAAAACTGAGCCCCAGAGAATTTAAGAGATGCTATACTTCATTCATAAAGTTCACTTAAAAATGTTAGGTTGATGAATCAATAACTGTTGAATTAGCCTAATCTCATAAAGTCAGTATTTCTAAGCAAGAAATCTCATATCTACTGCATTTCAGAATAGATCTCCTCAGCTCACTCATTCAGGACTGAATTACTCTGCTTTTTGTAAATCATTCCTCCTTTATGTATTTAACATCTATGGTTTTATGTCCAGGTAGTGTACTAGGCTCTGTAGGCTGAAAGATGAATGGAAAATCTCCCTGGCCCTCATGAAACTTACATAAGGATGGGTGAACCCACAAGTGCAAGGCAAGTGAACCCACTACACTAGAACGCAGTGTTGTTGATGTCACAAAGGGAAAAAAATGCCGTTTAAGATACAACTTAAGTCTTTAAGACCCCAATGCTGTATCTCTCGATAGCCAGGCACTATCAGCCTTCTTCACCACACTTGCTTATGCACACATTTGTCTTCAGCATTTGTATGGGGAAGGTGAGCTATCTAGCCCAGAATCAACAAAGTCCACATGGAAGAAGCACACCAGCCTGTGTGTTCATGAGGTGTTCAAGGGATCAGGTATCAAGCACTAAAAAAACAAAAAAACCTATTATCATGAATGAGTGGGAGTTTGGGGTGGGGACCTGTTGGCAACTGGACATCCGTTACAGAAGGGTTGTAGGGCGGAGACAAGTCACTCAGGGTGCAGTGTGGCATCGATGAAACACACAAGTTTCCTCTAGTTCTTAAATGCTTCCTCTCTCCTGCCCCACCCCACCCCAAAACATGATCCCCATTCTACCTTACAAACCTGGGTAGACAAGAGCATGTGCACTGATACAGATAAGAACTGGAAACACAGGGAATCCAGGACATATGAACTGCTCAGGACCAGAGGTGAGAGTGGTGATACCAGAGGGTGGAGGGAGGGTGGGGTAGAAAGAGATACCTGATTACAAGGATCTACATATGACCTCCTCCCTTGGGGATGGACAATAGTAAAGTGGGTGAAGGGAGACATCGGGCAGTGTAAGATATGATAAAATAATAACAATTTATAAATGATCAAGGGTTCATGAGGGAGGGGAGAGCTGCAGGGAGGGGGAAAATGAGCAAATGTTTTGAGAATGATGAAGGCAACAAATGTGCAAATGTGCTTGACACAATGGATGTATATATGGATTGTGATAAGAATTGTACGAGCCCCCAATAAAATGATTTAAATTTTTTTTTAAATAGATACAACTTAAGATCTTCAGATTGCTCAAACTGCTTCACTGACTGACCATCATTTTCAGAATAAAAAACAAACTCTTTTAATGACCTTTCTTTAATGACCTATATAACTTCTCATCTGATGGCACAATTTGTCTTCAATTCAATCATTCTTCATATTTCCCCACTTTAGCAATACTCTCCTCCTTTAATATACGTATTTATTTATGGTAGAACAGGCAGTACATGTTCTTCAATAATTACACATTACTTACTTTTCCTTAAGAAACTCTTTCATAGATAGCCATATGACAAACCTCCTTACTTCCGGTCTTAATAACTGTACTTAAATACGCCCTTGGTACTGAGGCTTTTCCTGAGAACTTCTTCAAAATAATCATTCTCACTCACTCACTCATTTCCTGCCACTGAGTGGAGTCCCACTCATAGCAAACCTGCGGGACAGAGCAGAACTGCCCCTGTGGGCTTCTAAGACTAAATTCCTGTTCGAGTAGAAGCCTCATCTTTCTCCTGCAGAGCAAGGGATCATTTCAAAATGCTGCTCTAGCAGGTGGCCGCTCACGGTGTCCTGGTGGCGTAATGGGTGTGCATTGGGCTGCTGACTGCAAGGTTGGCAGTTAGATCTACCAGCTGCATCTTGGAAGCAATGTGAGATTCCTCCCAAAGAGATTTACAAAGAAACCTACATGGACAACTTCACTTTGTCCTGTAGGGTTGCTATGATTCAGAAAAAAACTCAGTGGCAATGAATTTTTTTCATTCGGCTATTCATTTGTCTGCTTCTTTTTTTTTTCATATGCCTGCATTAGAGAGAAGTAATTCATTAAAATTGAGGCAATTCTGACTCCCAGTCATCCTGTAGGACAGGGTAGAACCACCCGTCTGCTTTACTGGATTAGAAAGCCTCGTGTCTACTACGGCGTGGTAGATAGCTTTGAACTGCTGACCTTGCAGTTAGAATCCCAGCAGCCCAACACATAACCACTACCCTATAGATGTACCAAAATACTTGTCTATTAATTTTTTCCAGTCTATTTCTAAGAATTATGTATCGATTCAGTGCGTGAGTCCTTTATATACTATTTGCAAATACTTCCTCCTATTAAGTTGGGTATGTCTTCATGGTCTTGATAGTGTTTTATGCAAAAATAAGATTTTTTTATTTGCCATGTGATTTCAAACTGCTGATCTTGAAGTTAGTAGCCCAACATGTAATGCACTATGCCACAAGGGCTTCTTCATAAAAATAGTAGTACTTTTTAATGTCATATTTAAATAGTTCTTCAAATTTATTACAAAAATGAACCACAGAAAGACAAGGTAGATTTTAAAATTTCATATATATATATATATATATATATATATTGCGATTTATTACCTGAATATTTTATCTCTTTTTTGTTGTGTGCTATCAAGGAGATTCTGATGCACACATAGAGACTCCATAGACAGAGTACAGGTGGTCTATAGGGTTGACCACATAGAGACTCCATAGACAGAGTACAGGTGGTCTATATGGTTGACCACATAGAGACTCCATAGACAGAGGACAGGTGGTCTATAGGGTTGACCACATAGAGA
>NW_022107432.1:3645516-3664662 GCF_000313985.2 Echinops telfairi | reverse complement strand
ATAGGGTTGACCACATAGAGACTCCATAGACAGAGGACAGGTGGTCTATAGGGTTGACCACATAGAGAGTCCATAGACAGAGGACAGGTGGTCTACAGGGTTGACCACATAGAGACTCCATAGACAGAGTACAGGTGGTCAAGTGGTTTTCAATGCTGCTATGTTTGTACAAAACAAAACAACTCACTACTATCAACTCTAACCTATAAGACAGGGTATATCCATCGCTGTGAGTTTCTGAGATTGTAACAATTTATAGGAGTATGAAGCCCAGTGAATCAGAATCAAAGATGTAAACTGCTGGTAAAACTTTGATTCAACAGAGACATGGAAATCCATTTCAATTAAGTTGGAATCAACAGATTCAAACAGTTTTTAAAAACATGAAGAATACTGAATTCTTAGTATGATTTAATCAAATAACAATAATTTAAGGTAGATATAATCTCATTTTTAAAAATTGACGATGGAGCTCAGAAATTCCTAAGGACCAATTCCACAATTTTTTGTAAACCTTTTATGGAGTAGAAAAAGTTGTTAATAATAGTAGTATTTGAGTAAAACTGGGAAACACAATTTTAAAAAAGAATAATTATCTATACATGGATTGCATTAGAACATTTATTCTTCAGCTGTCTATCAACAGAATCCAAATTATGTAATAATTTGGCAGTGCCATAAAAATGGTTGACAAGGGTAAATCCATTAAATAATTGGACATCATATATTAATCAATTCTTATCTTATAAAAATATGAACATCATGACAATTTTCTCTACTTACATTCTGGATCTTTCAAATGATACATTGTTCATATATTTTGATTTACTTACAGAGTTCAACTGAATAGAAATTAGTCTTGAAAGAGGTCTTCCATGGGCAAAATGTCAACAGAATCGTTATGTTGTCTACAGAGAATAATGTACAAAATGAAGTAAGAGTGTCTTAATTAACTGAAACTGTCTCAGTAAAGTATATTTTTATCTAGTGAAAATATAAAAGAAGATATATATAACTGTGTTATACTTATTAATCTATCTCAGCTTCAGTGTGCCTATAATAAATGAGGTAACATATGTGCTATTCATGTCAGTATATATAGATAACAAATATATAGAAAGTTTGTTTGTATATAGGGTCTACAGAAATAACAATGTCTACAAAATTTGAACTTTTATATTTTTATTCAAAAGGCGAGATCTCTCCATGGCATTAACAGGATGCTACTGTAATTATTAGGTACAAACACATCAGTTCTAACATCTAGTAACCTTATAAAAAATGGAAGGAAATAACACATGAACATACACCATCTTTAAAATAACTGTTATATTTTAACTCATAGTTGCAGCTACAATGTTAATCCATGTCATCATGGTTCTTACTTTTTACTGGCTGTCTATTTTACCAAACATGATGTCAGTTTCCAGGGTCTTGTCTCTTTTGATAACATGTGAAAAGTATATGAGTGGAAGTCTCACCATCCTTGTTTCTAAGGAGCATCCTTGTTTCTACTCACATTCGAGTAAATCTCTTTATTAGAATCTAGCATGGTGTTTCCAGATCTCATAAAAATTCATTAGGTTACTTCCTCCAGGACAGATTTATTTGTTCTTTGGGCAGTTCCTGGTGCTTCCAATATTCTTTGCCAATTGAAAAACAAAAGAAAAACAGCTCTCACTGCCATTGAGTTGATGTGGACTCAAAGACCCTGAAAGACAGGGTAGAATTGCCCCTGTGAGTTTCTGAGACTGTTTATCCAGGTGAAAAGTACTTTCTTTCTCCAGAGGAGTGGCTTGTGGTTTCAAACTGTAGACCCTGAGGATTTCAGCTTATGCATAATCAAATACATCACTCTTCTATTGTGTTTCTTATTCTTTTCCCAACTTTAATAAGCATACAAGGTCATTGAAAACACCATGACATTAGTCAGGCATACCATAATCCTCAACCACATCTAAACTCTTTAAAACTTTAAGGAATGATTGTTCAGTAGATTTGCCTAAGCAATACATTGTTTGATTCCTTGAATGACCCTTCCATGAACTTTGGTTGTGGATCCAAGTGAAATTCTTGAAAGCTTCGATATTTTCTTCATTTACCATGATGCTATACATTCGTTCAGTTGTAAGGATTTTTATTTTCTTTACCTTGAATTGTCAACCATACTGAAAACCATACTTTAATCATCAGTAATGGGGCTTTAAGTCTTCCTTGCTTTCAGCAAGCAGGGGGCGCTCCTCTGCATATCATGAGCATTCTTCCAACCCTGCTGCCATGCTTGTCATCAAGCAGTCCAGCATCTTGGATTATTTACTCGGCATAGATATTAAATAAGTATGATGAAAGTATACAGCCCTGAAGGCTATCTTTCTGGATTTTAAGCAACTCAATATACAGTAATTATGCTCCAACAAGAATGTATTGGTTTATGCACTGTGTTCTGGAATTCCCATTCTTCACAATCTGTATGAGTTCCATTTTATTGAAAGGGTACCATGTAACAAAATGTCGTGCAAAATATTTTAAACATTAAAGATGCATTCTCATTATGAACTTCATTTAAAATCTTTTCATCTTCTCTATTTTTTTCCCTGTAAGAGTATGTGTTAGTAAGCTTACTGAAAGATGAATGTGCTCATTTTCTACCAGGTAAAGAAAATGTTCTTGGTTATTTTTCTATTTTTCTATACTAAATTTTACATTCAATATTCTTATACCTTCCCTCTTTTAACCTTTGTTGGTTTATTCTATGAAGCACAGTTGGTAAATGGAGATTCCATTATGGCATTACACTGAGGAATACCAGTACACTTGAATGTGAGGGCATTAAGAATCCAGAACAAGGACTCAGTATTTAGTAACCTGATGCATTGGAGACTACAACACAGTAGAGGCTGTCTAAAGCTGGAAGCCAATACTCACATTCGGGTAAATCTCTTTATTAGAATCTAGCATGGTGTTTCCAGATCTCCTAAAAATTCAAAACCAAGATTCACTGGTATGAAGTCAATTCTAACCCGTGACTCTGTAGGATGAAGTAGAACTGCCCCTGAGAGTTTCTTAGGGTCTAAATCTCAAAGAAAGTAGAAATTCTCATTCATAAACTGATTATTCTGATAGGAAATACTCCTATTATTAAATGTTACAAGATTAGATTCTCTGGTAGGCACTGAAATACACGCTCATATTTCCAGAGAGATCATGTTTAATCTCACTTTTCTAACCTTTTGTGAATAGAGATGAGCTTATTCTGGACTGCTGTCCCTTTGGATTAATTATATTCTAGTGCAGCAGATTGGTGATTAAATTGTAAATTGAAAACTAAAGATAGTGATTAAATGAATAATCTCTTTTATAAAGATTAGTGGAAGCCTTATTCCCACGAGGTAGAGGTTAAAATGTTCCCACATGTCCTACTTGTCCAAACTTGTACTCTGTTCCAGCATCCCTAATATCAACTACTTCTCCTTTCCTCAGTATGTCCCTCTCATTTTTGTGTTTCATAATTGGTTGGAATATCTGTTGGAACTTACAGATCTTCTCAGAAATGGCTTGCACATTTGTGGAGGCTAGAAATTTTCAAAATTTTGGTTAGGGATCAGGATAGGAAGCTTCTCCTAACTCACATGGTTTCAGGGTTGATAAATCAAATCAGGAGATCAGAGAACATACTTCTGGATCTAAGCTGTGGAAGCTAGCATGTCAGATCAGACAATAGGTGGCTGACTCAATCAGAGACGAGACACTCTCAAGAGTGAGGGGAAAACAGTGCTGATAGAACTTCCTAGAGCATTAGACCAGTCGCAGCCATCAGCCAGAGTCTAACATGTAAGGACCCACACCATGGGGAATTAGACAAGAAGCCTGAGCTCTGCATGTTTCAAGTCTATTTTTGATTTCTTCACCTCTTCCTCCTCCTCCTCTTTCTGTAAAACCACAATTAGTTTTTTCCCAGGAGAACCCACAATTCATAATACCAGGAAGTCTCGGTGGCTCACCTTCTCCAGCTCAGCTACTCGCTAGTACTGGGACTTACCTCTCCCAACCTCCCCCTAATTAGAAGGCCCTCTCCTCAACACCACCCTCCATTCCTACTGCTATTTATACCCTGGGATTCCTACATGGAGGGCAGATATCATGGCAGGGCACAGAATCCCTCCACCTCTCCACGTTTTACTGTGAGATACTAACTCCCATAGAGTAGAGAAGAGGAGTGCCTCTACACTGGAGCGCCCTTTATTATTAAAAACAATAACATTGGTGTACTGTGCTTTAATAAATGTCAATTAGTGACTCTAGTAGGTTACTAGCTATAGTCTCAATCTACCCAGCCACCACTGCTTCAAGACACTGCTCCTCTGTTCTCAGTGGCACATGCTTTCTCATAAATTAACAAGTACTATTATACCACTGAAAATTCTCTTTCCAATTTATCAAAAATCACTCTATTTAACCAGAAAATGACTTATGATTATTACCATCATTTATACCATACTCTTGAATACTATCTCATATTCATGCTAATTACCCCACTCATTCTCATCTCTTCACAATTTGATTTCCAACCCTCCTACAAACATCCAAAATCGAGAAGCCTGCACATCATCTACATCTAGACTACTAAGCCATGCAAACAACAGCCAATATCAGTACCCACAAAAAATATAAACAGGTCAACAGCTTAGATTACCCATACCAAAAGAATACACGCAAGCAAAAACGACCTGAAACTACCATAAAAAAGAATAAAGGAGAATAATAATTAACACCCTACAAGAGATCTGGGGATCAATATTGAAAACACAAAAACAAATTGATTCACTAAAAATCTCATACCCTTCAGAAACCCAGAAGCTGTTCTCTAAAACAGCAGGAATAAAAACTGTGTACAATAACTGTTCAACAGATTAAAAGAAAAGGAAAATAAAATAAGTGAACCTGAAGACAGCCCTGCAGACTTCAGCAAATGAGAGAAACAATTAAACAAAAGAATCTGAAGAAAGCCTGAAGATAATATGGGGCACCATGAAGATAAATAATATGCATTGCATTGGAATACCCAAACAAGAAGAAACAAACAAGTCTACAGATAAAAAGTAAAGAAACACATGGAAGAACATTTCCCCAACATCACTAAGGAGGAGAAAATAAGGACCCAGGAACAGAAAATTTCCACTCTCATTCTATGAAGCCAGCAAAAAACCTCCTCAAAAAGAAGAACAAATTTTGTGGTCTTGTAATACCTGGCCTCAAAACCTACTACACAGCCACAGTTGTCAAAACAGCCTGGAACTGGTATTATGATAGATTATTATCATAGACCAATGGAACAGGATAGAAAACCCAGATAAAAGTATCCACCTACAGGCAACTGACTTCCATGAATACCCAATAAATGGGATGCCCTCTTCAGTATATGATGCTGGTAAATCTGGAAATCCAACTGCAGAAGAATGAAACAGGAACCATAGTAACAAACTCTAGGTGGATCAGAGACGTAAATATAAAACCCAAAAGTATTAGGATCATCAATGTGAAATTTGGGACAGCTATAAGTGCCCTAGTGCCGGGCATACATGGCCTATCCGATAAAATACAGGAAGCACACACATTGGGAGACAAAATAGATGAGTGAAACCTCTTAAAAATAAAACACATATACATCAAATGATTTCATCAAAAGAGTAAAATGAGAGCACAGATTGGGAAAAGATATTTAGCAGTGGCATAATGGTCAAAGGAGTAATTACTTATGTCTACAGAACACCGCAAACCTTAAACCAGAAAAACAAACAAACAAACAAACACAAATAACCCTCCTAAATGGTGGGCAAAGGACCTGAACAGACAATTTACAAAGGATAACATAAAAATGGCTAAGGAGCACATGAGGAAATGTTCTCATTGAGTAACCACCCAAGAAATACAAATCAGTCCAATGATGAAGTACCATCTAACACCCGCAACTGCAGCGCAACTAAAACAGAAACAAGACAGAGAACCACACACGCTGGACTGGAAAGGGCATGGGGTAATGAGAACTCTGACACACTGCTGGTGGCATTGTTCATATGCTCAACCACTGTGAAAAGCGAGATGCCAGTTCCTAAAACAGCTGGCAATAGAAACACCATATATCAAAGCAATTCTATGGCTGGGCGTATACTCTAAAGCAGTTCTCACCCTGGGGGTCGTGACCCCTTTGGGGGTCGAATAACCCTTTCACAGGGGTCTCCCGATTCATAACCGTATCAAAATTACAGTTTCCAACTAACAACAAAAATAATTTTATGGTTGGGGGCTCACCACAACATGAGGTACTGTATTAAAGAGGCATGGCATTAGGAAGGTTGAGAACCATTGTTCTAAAGAAATGAGACAGATCATGACTAGATGTATGCTCTCCAAGTTCATTTCAGCACAGTTCACAGTAGCAAGAAGTTCAAAACAACCCAAATCCCCAGCAGTAGAAGAATGGATTAAAAACAGTAACAAATGAAATAAACCCCCAACCCCCAAAACTGGTATATACACACAGCAGAATATTATGCATTCCTAAAAAATGAGGGTAAAACCATGAAACACCTCATGACATGGAGGCATCTAGAAATCATTATGCTCAGTGAAGTTAGTGAATTATAAAAGGACACATACTGCTATAGTCCACTGCTATAGGATGAGGAGAGCAGGTTCAGGCTTTCAAGCCGTCCGTTCTGCTGGCCAGGACAGCCAGGAAGCTTGCTAGAGAGTCTGACTGGTGTCCATGAACCTTATACCATCCTCGTTATGGCCACTGAAGGCCACTGTGGTGAAAGGGTCTTCATATCAAACAGGATCAGATTTTGGAGTGGGGGGAGGGAAGGAAGACCTCTTAGTTGCTGTCATACAAAGGTGTGACAAGGTCCTCTTGGACCAGCAGACATTCCTACCAGTGATGAGGGATACTGATGGAAAAATCAAGTCAGGAGGGGGCAAAGGGAGCAGACAAAGGGAGAAGACAAGCAGATGGCCATTGATAGACAAAGATGGAGGACCAACTTCTTAACACAGAAAAATGACAAACAGTACTTTTAAGTTCCCTAAGTGAGGAATATGCCTAGTACTATGCTCCTAATTAGCTGTGTTTATCCGAGTTTTGGTACATCTTCTGGGGGCTCAACCCATGTGCCACAGAACACGACAACATTGCATATTGGATATTCAAGGTGTGCCACATACTACAAAGAGCATGCCAGAGGGAGGCAATATGGAAACCCCACTAGGTGAACTAGGCTCTATCTCAAACATCTGTAACTTACGGCTAAAATTACATGGTGTGTGAAGAAGCAGAAGACAACTATACAAAGAGTACTGAATTCTTGGTAGGCAGATTAAGATTTACCTCAATGCTATTCTTGTTGTATTAAGATATATAGTATTCTGATTGACATTGTCAGTGAATATTATTGTAAGTTTTGCTGGACCACCAACTCTCATTGTGCAAATAGTGGCCAGTCACATAAAGATGTATGCTGTACAAGTGAATAATCCAGGTTTTGCCATATGTAGACTATGATTGTTCAATATCCTTCTCTCAATAGTGTTTTAAAATTACTTCCATAAACTAATAAATGACATGATACAGATGAATGATAAGATCCTCGCCTAGAGATTAATAAGGATGTATCTAAGGTGAACCTGAGACAGATAAAAAAAACAGATTCAGGAATGTATTTTGGGCTCATACTTCTCCCAGTTCCAATCTAAAAACAATTAGTTCTTATTATATGGCCCTGCTCGATACTCACCGTGATAAAGGAAATGCAGAAGATATGGATGCTATAGCAAAGTGTGATGAATAAACAATATTGTGCCCGGCTATCAGGAAGAATAGTGTCTGGAGTCTTAAAGGCTCGTTTTCAAATGAACAGCCATCTAAGTGAAATTTCAACTAAACCCACACCAACATCCATGATCCAAGGATTTTAAATTATATAATCCAAATGAGATGAAGGGAATAGTAACAGGGCTTAAATTGTGAGATTCTGGTACGCAGAAGACTATGGATGACAGTATAAACCCAAAATACATTTGAAGAATCTACACAAGGAATAAATTTCTATTGATTTCATGGTAAAATTAATCGAGGGATGGGAATAACGGGTTATCAGACAGAGAGTTTTATAGAGATAAGTATAGTAGATTAAAATGATAAATATGATGTGAATGATAGGTAAATATCTTGTCACTTAATATCCCATATGATACACTTTGTGCTACAGCTTGTTTTATTTATTTATTTTTTATTATTGGGGTCTGTCTCTGTTGTATTTTGTCACTGTTGATAGCCTTCTTGACTCTCTTTTATATGTTTCTCCATGTTGCTCAATATAAGAAAAGCAGAATAGATGACTATCGAGACAACAACTAGAATGCGGGTTCCTGGGTGTACAGTGAGGGATGTGGGAGTCTGAGGAGGCGAAACTGATGCCAAGGAGATCAAGAAGTAATATGTTTTGGAACTGGTTATGGTAGTGAATATACAACACTGCTTGATATGATGGATCTATGAAATGGAATGATGTCTGGATTAGCTCCTAATAAAATGGTTTCGGCAAAAAAAGAAAAGACTCAGAGATTTGATGACAATGACGTAATGGAGCATCCAGAGCTTGAGAAGGCACTTTGTCAGAGCAATCAAATGTATCAGACTCTCAAAGAACTCCCCTTATTTAAAGAATGTGGTAACGATGATTTGAAGAGGGGTGATAAAGCTGGTGACAAAAGTAAGGACTATGACTTGAGTAAAACCTTGTAGCCATTGAGATGGTGCCTTCCTCTCAAATGGAACCATAACTACAGGCACAGAAGATAAGATTTTCAAAACAGCATAAAGTGGCAGATAAGTTACAATAGAGTACTGAAAACCAGGAACAGCCCAATAGAGATACACATCCTCTTAACCATCACATCTTCCAAATCCCTTATTTGAATAGTCTCACCAAATCATTGTGAGAGTCACAAAGACAACTAGTTATGCCATATTCAGTCAGTCAGTGTATTCCAGGGGCAATATTGTCTATGATCATTTTGTGAAACAGCACAGAGTGATTATTTATGATTTGGTAGTAAGATTGTGCTTTACTAGTTCTTTTTTCATAATTTTCTAAATTGTATAAAGGGAACTTTATTAATTTCAAAATCAGATATTTTAAATGTTATAAAAGAATTATTTACAGAATTAGCAAGATGCTCTCTTAGCACTTATGTATAAGAAAAACACGATAATGGTATTATACTAAAAAATAAATAGTTTGGTAAAAATTATCAGTAGATGACTGTTGGGGCTTGATCAAGGGCAATATAGCTGAAAGAAATTATTGAAACCTGAATGAAAGCCAAATATAATAGAGGGACATAGACGGAAATAGAGGAAAGAATTAAGAGGCAAAGGACATTTATAGAGGTCTAAATAGAGGCATATACATATGTAAACATATATTTATATATAATGATAGAGAAAGAACTATGTACATATACTTATATATATGTAAAGTTTTAAGGCAGCAGACAGACATTGGGTCTCTACTCAAGTACTCCTTCAACACAAGAATTCTCTGTTCTAATAACCCGGCATTCTGTGATGCTCACCTTGCC
Source organism: Echinops telfairi (assembly GCF_000313985.2). Lineage (NCBI taxonomy): Eukaryota > Metazoa > Chordata > Mammalia > Afrosoricida > Tenrecidae > Echinops > Echinops telfairi. The sequence continues at coordinate 3,655,023 of NW_022107432.1, read as the reverse complement.
AACACAATTGCAGAAGAAAAAGTGGGTACATAAGCAAATGTGGTGAAGAACGCTGATGGCGCCCAGCTATCAAAAGATATAGCATCTGGGGTCTTAAAGGCCTGAAGATCAACAAGCTGCCATCTAGCTGAGAAGCAACAAAGCCCACATGGAAGAAGCATACCAGCCTGTGTGATTTTGAAGTGTCGATGGGATCAGGTATCATCCCCTAACAGAAGGGTCAAAAGGAAGAGACAAGCCAATCAAGGTGTAGTATAGCACCGACGATGCATACAACATCCTGTAGTTCTTTAATGCTGCTTCCCCCCGACAATCATGACCCCAATTATACCTTAGAAATCTGGTGAGACCAGAACATGTACGCTGGTACAGATAGAGCTTACAACACAGGGAATCCAGGACAGATAACCCACTCAGGCCCACTTATGAGGGTGGTGATACCATGAGGTTAAGGGGAAGGGAGGGGGGCCAAGCAAGGGGGAACTGATCACAATGATCTACCTATAATCCCTCCTAGAGGGACAAACAACAGAAAAGTGGGTGAAGGGAGACAGCTGTCAGAGTAAGGCATGAAAAAAAAAAGATAAATTATCAAATGTTCATGACTGAGGGTGGGCAGGGGAGGGGAAAATGAGCTGATATCAAGGACTAAGTAGAAAGAAAATGTTTTGAAAAACGATGATGGTAACATATGTACAAGTATGCTTAACAAAATGGATATATGTATGGATTGTGATAAGAGTTGTAAAAGACCTCAATAAAATGATTTAAAAAAAAGAAATATAAACAAAAAACATCAATCATACATTTTACATCCAAAATTGATGTTTCCTTATAAATTTATTTATGATATATTTATAAGATATTTCATATACTAAAGAAATCCAAGATATAGTTATATCTTATAATGTACTCAAGAATCTATTTTCCTTGTGCATTTATTTTCTCTGACGTAATCAGGCCTTTTCTTCTGTATCTCTCCTCCAGCACTATTGTATTAGAAATATTTCTTATAGCAGAAATGAAAAGTATTATTTTGACTACTAGAAAGTTTAAACTACAAGACTGTCTTGAGATTCTTCTTCCCTTAACCAAACAGGCTGGTAATTTTAAAATTCATAGCAGTCAAGAACTTTTGCTCAAGATCAAAAAATGAATACATATTGGGTTTTCACCTTGACATGACAAATATTAATTATCTGGTGTAATCTCTTACATGCATATGACAATAATTACATTATATTTTATGAATATGTAGATATGGAAAATGATATAATGAGGTCCAGTAGGTGGCAATTGAACTAACGCAGTTGCAGGTCATCACTGAATACAAAAAACAGATGGCCACTGAGGACAAACTTTGCCAATAGATTGCCAGCAGCATGTTTATAGGCCTTAACACATTCAAATGTTAAGAATATGCTTAGAGGTAGAAATTCTGTTCTTCAATCTGTCAGTTAATTTCATAAACAGTATGAAGCAGCAAATTGCTTGGGGATGTGACTAAGTGCATCAACGAGAATCTCGGACAGCGGCCACATTTGTTTAGTTAAGTGGCCGGTCTAGAGGACAGAAGAGAAGCTCTGTATGTCCCACGCTGTGTCTTCATATGTTTCTACTCTCCTCTTACAGTCTAAGCAATCCTCAAAGAGCTCTCCTGAAACAATGTTGTATTATTTTGTCTACTTTAAGGCAGGTATAAAAATAAACATAATTTTGTTTAAAGACAGGAGTCTCTCATGATGGACATATAATGATTAATACATAACCTCCTCCAAAATAAGTCAGATAAGGTTGCCAAATAATCACTTTGATGTGAAGTTAACATCGAGCTTGAATTTTCAAAACACCCAAGACTACAAACTTGTATGCATATGCACCTATGCCTGCCCCGGGCATGCACACGCGTGTACATTGGCACGCACACACACACAGTATAACTACGTTCCATGAAATACTGGGCATCTAGCATGTGTTATTTGCTAAATCGGGCCATCGTAGATTGATAATAATTCTAGATCAAATGTAGGTTCATTATTTGCCAATGTGAGTTCACAGAATCTCTCTATAAAAACTAGCTGTGGAATGTGTCCTTACTTCGTGGGTCAATGGCCCAGCTGCTCAAATGCCCTTTCATCTCCTGCTCATCACCAGTTGAGGTTGTTAGTTTATTGTGCCAACTTGGCCTATAAACACGTGTGACGTTAATTGAAGAGCAGAGCGATAAATGGCTCAGTGAATCTTGCCTTTTGAGTTCCTGGGTCTCTTGCTTTGTGATGGTCGGACCAGGGTGCAGCTGCCTTAGCCAGTTCCCTGCTTCAACTGACAAGGCTCACTTCCTGCAAGATATCCCTGAGGAGAAGCCACATGGACCTACCCTGATGCAGGCCTGGGTGCTGGAGCAGCTGTGTGGAGACCCCTGCTAGCACTAAGGTACTTACATGTTCACTAATTCGGCTTTCCTCCTGCAATCGGCATCATTGTGTGTGTTTTGCGAGATGGAGGAGGACTTTATGGATTGGTGTTGGACATATGGGTTAATGGGTTAATGTTGGACTTGAGGGTCTGGGCAGCACTGGGTTGGGATGTTTTCTTGATGTGCACTTACCGTTTATATAAAACTCTCTCTTATACATGGGTTTCTGTGGATTTGTTTCTCTAAAGTACCCAGACTAACACACCAGTTATGTTCTATGCAGCATCTCTCCACACCCATATTATATCCACTTGTACTTTAGAATTATAGTAAATTTTAATGTGTCATCATTGTAGGAGAGACTCTGTCACATAGCTTTCTCTAACATACTTATTAGATTTTCTAAGATTCAAGTAAATAACGGGAATTGTGTGCATAAAGCACTATTTACAAGGCTATTCATGTTTTTCTAAACATTCAATATATGTATATATAGTTCTAAGTTTAATCAATTTCCTATTATTCATCTATCTTTATGCAACACTCTATATCATATGCAAATACACATATTCAGATGTAACAAAATTGTCACATTACAAAAATGTACTTATGAACACACACATTCAAAGGAAGGAGAATAAAATTAAGAAAATAAATTTACTTCATTTCAAAATATTAATTAGACCCAGCCTTAAGGTAAAAGGAGATATTTTAAACTGTATTTTTAAAGGTAATCCTTTGTCATTAAAAAATATATTTACTAATACTTCATAGTGCTTCCTGTAATGTTTTACAGATGACTATAAATAAGTTGCAATATTTATTATAACTTAGTTTTAATATTTAATCACAGCCTTAATTAGTAAGATTTAGGACATTTATTCATATAATTGTGCCTTCTCACGGACCAGATTTCAATTAGGAAGACGAAAATGCCCAATGTATTCTATTCTCACTTTAGGGTCTATTGAAAACTTCCTATTAATTCATCAATATTGATTTCTTTTTAAAAATTCCTTTTGTCTCAGAATTACAAACTATATACAAATGAAACCGAAATTTTACAGTAATTTCTGAGACATAAATTTCAATTCATTGTATACAGGATAAGAAAAACATTGGATAGGAAAAGTGTCAAAATTTATTGAGTAAACCTAACATATAATCAAATTTAAGAAATGATTGGTCAATTGCCTCTTTCCGATAGAGCACAAGAATGTGCTAAACTCCTCGATAACCGAAGTATTATTTGGGAGAAGTGGCCATTGATTCACCTCTTTAGAAAAAAAAAAAAGGCTTTCAAAAGCTTTGGGATTTTTGATACTTGGTTACCAATATTACTGTATTACCCTAGAAGTCAAATAAGATAAAGGGATAATTACTATTCTTTCACATTTTCTTTTTCAGTTTTTTTTTTAATTACAATTACAATCACGGGCTAATTAGTAACTTATGAACGTTCATAATGAATTAGAATATTAGATCATAGCGATTTTTCTTAGTGTTAAAGAAATCACTCAGTCTTATAGCAATTCAGGAAAATAACATTATATTCCAAATATTGAGAAATTTTATTTTTTAATATAATTGTAAATAGTATACCTACATGACAATAATAAATTAGATACAAAATGACTTAAACCCCGATTGTCTTGTTATGCCCCTGTGTATAAAAAATGATGGAGAGAAGATAAACAAAGTAATCATGAGTTGAAAACATTTTATTTGAGGATTATAAGGGTGACACAATATCTACCTATAGATTATTTAGTAACTATGAAGCCATTTGATTTGTATTTTTAATTATGAATGTTTTCATTATGTATTTTCTATAAGTATAATAATTCTGTTGCTGTATACCTTCGAGTTCATTGTGATTTGTAGCTATCCAATAGTAAACAGCGGAAGTGTCTCACAGGATAACCTAACATATAATCCTTATGAGAGCAGATTGATTACTATCTGGGCATTTTAATCACTGCAACACCAAGACTAATAGCAACTGTTTGGGGCACGGTAGTGTCTGCAGGGCACTGTTATAGGGACCTTAGGGTATCTCATTTTCTTTTTTGTAGATACCCACTGGGAAGATATTGATTTTCCTGTTTTGTAGAAACTGAAACTGATTTCAGAGAGACCAAATGACATTGCTAGACCATAGAAGAGACCATCTGAATAAGGTCTATGGCATCCGTGTAACCCTTACCTCCTGCACTGCTATGCTCATGTAATTTTGATATTCTTATAATTGTGATATTATTGACACTATAATTTATATCAAATATTTAAACGAGAATTATTTTAATGTATTAAAATTCATACTGATTGGAATAAAGTATTATTTCTATTTTGTTACTAGATGGGTCACAAATAATATTTGCTACACAATATCTAGTTTAGAGTCAAGCCATAAATGAAGAGCTCATTCATTATTCATGTTACAAAAACAGTAACAATAAAACAAAAACCACTGCCTTTGAGATTATTCCACCTTGTAGTAACCATTTAGGGCAGAGTGGAAAGGCTCTGTACGCTTTCTGAGAAGACTGTAAATGTTTATGAGAGCACGCTCTCTCCTCTTTCCCTCGTGGGTTTAAACCGACAGTCTTGCAGGCAGCAGTCCAAGGCCCAGCACCTCCTGAGCTCCTTAAGTAAGATTTTTTTAATCCTATTTATTTGTATTTCTAGGAAATCCAAAAAAGAATAGCATGTAAAGTTTGAAACCTAAGATTTATTATTTTTTTAATTACTATTACTACCATACAATTAAGTTCTATCTTCTACCTCTTCTCCAAAGATAAACTTCACACACACACACACACACACACACACACACACACACACACCAATCTTCAAGGAGTATCTTAGTAAATAAAAAAGATCTTTGGTCTTTAGGTTGGAAAGACAGCAATCATATTCCTTAGGGGGCTTGACCCAAGACCTTGACACTCGTCTTCACTAAATGGTTTTTATATTTAATTTTCAATTTATATAAAGCAAATTTATATTGGCCTGTAATAGATACTTGCCTAGATTGAAGCTGTTTTTATTGGCACACCCTTCCTCTTTCCATTATCTGAAGATGGAAATATGGCTTTTGAATTCTATGAATGGGAAATAAACTACTGCTTGGATAGCCCTGGGATCACAACTCTCAGTCTGCCATGTATTTTTGAATATATTTGTCATAATGATCCCATTCCACAATCATGACCTCTGAACTTTCTCTTAGTTCCTATTCCTAAGGTCTTCCTTAAATCCCCAATCCATTCCACAAGTACATCTTGTGTGTTACAACCTGGCTATTTCTGATTCTGCCCATCTCTCACTGAGCATATCAGGCAGGTGGTGTGACATGGATCCGAGCATTATAGAAATTTGATTCCCCAACTATTTTGGCAGTAGCCTGTTCCAGTTATGGTACTTATTAGGTTTTTGTTTTTCAAAATTTGCCACTTGCGTATCCTGCCAAAGAGGAAAGTCACCAAGTTGAAACTAAAAATTATTCTCCAACACTCTTTCCACTTCAGCTGTAAACTCTGCTCTAGTTACTGCTTGGTCGCAGTCATACCTTTGCCTCATTGCCAACCTTAAATTCTAACTCTGGAAACTGCTTTTCTCCAGGAACTTCCATCTGCGACTGCACTCAGACTGTGTGGGTCGCTAGTCCTACATCTCCATGAACCAGCACCCCCTCTGTAACCCTGTCCTCCATTAAACTTTAGCAAAACCCTTCAAACAGCAGTAGTTCTACGTCTTGCGCTGGACTGCTTGTAGCAGTAATAGTTTGTGTGGTGGATAATTGCTATCTACTTATAAACATGGTGGGGGGAAAAACTCAGCTGGAGAGCAAAAAGTTGCCATCTCACTACCCATTTTCATGTGCCCTGTGATGCATCAAATCATAATTTAAAAAATATATACTGAGGAAAAATCCTTAAAGCTCCATTATGTCCAATAGCTCCATTATGTCCAACAATGTCCCTTAATGTATCTATCTATGGGTTCTTTCCACACCAAAAAGTGTATCTATCTATGGGTTCTTTCCACACCAATATCCTCTAATATCCACTTCCTTGATGACGAGGACGCCTCCAAATTGCTCACAAAAACTAGCTGAGAACAGCACTTTTTTCCAGAAAACTTTCCGCTTGGGAGACAGAAAGGCTCAGTATCCTAATTATACTGCATTTTAATTCTGTCGTGTATAATGCCCTCATATAGCCTAGGAACAATACAAAATATTTTTGTTTGCTTGATTTTTCTAAGTAGAGAAAATAAAACTTTATGTCAAGAAGTCCTATTTGTCGGAGTTACCCAGTGCCTTGCCCTTGCCCTTGCTCATTCATACGCACATGTACTTCTGAACTCTCTCGGGCATGTTAAAATACAGCAAGCCCACTGCCATAGTTTAATTCTGAGCCGTAGTCACTCTATAGGGCCAAACAGAATTAGCTCATAGCGTTTCTTAGACTACATTTTTGTGGAAGCAGGCAACTGAATCCACAGAGGCTAGTGGATTCAAATCACCAACCTCTCAAATATCAGTCCAATGTTTATCTCACCTTAACACCAAGGCTTCTCCACAGCATCCAGGTTCCCTTAGAAAATGAGAAAGCCTCCCCTTTCAACCAGCGTCCTACCCAGCTCCACCCCTCTCTCTAAATTGCTGTACTTCAGGTGGCTCTGGTGGAGGCTAGTTAAAGCAGAGCACATTATCAGATTCGGTGTCAGCTGTGGTTGTTTATCAAAATTTGCAATCGTGTCCCAAACCCAAAGGCACTGGCCTGAAATCGGTTCAGATTCACAACAGCCCTAAGGAGAGAATGCAACCATCCCATAGGGCTTCTGGTGTTGTACCTACAGCCGACATCCACATCTTTTCCCACAGAGCATCTGGTAGGTTTGAACTGTCAACCTTTGTTTTAGCAGTTTTGCTTTCAACCCTGGCATCACTGGGGCTCCTAAAACTGCCTCCCCTTTATTGTTGTTCCATACTATTTTCAGTTCCTCTGGAGCTAAAACATACTTAAAGCATTTTATTTTATGTACAAATCATCGAGATCTTTCTTTAGACTGATTTGTTGCTGTTGCTATTTATTTGAATATTGCTCCGCAGGCTTTGTAGGACCACATATCTCAAGCACGTCCCACTGCACATTTCCCTTCCCCCTCGGTTCTGTAATGACCCAGCTTTCTTATCATTTCCTCTCACGTTTTCTGCTTCACAGTTTTGTACAGACTGTTTCTTTTCCTTGGAATCCTTCACCGTAATAACTCCTGTTCTTACCAATCTCGGCATAAATTCTGTGTACTCCAGGGAAAATTCTTGAGTTTCCAACTAGGCAAACTTTCAATCCATCCTCTTGCATTACGACTTTAAATATTTATTACACTTGCTTTGCTATTTGATTTTTTTTCTTCTCAAACAGATGTTAAGGTTCAAAAAGTCCTGGAAGTTTCCCTGATCATGTTTCTCCTGTATCTAACCTGCAATGCACTTTATGTAGTTCATGGCTATCATTAATGAAGGTTTGTAATGGCTTTGATTTATGAGAAAACTACAATTCATCATCCCCTGAACACCAAATAAAGAAAGTTGAATGTGATTCATCGCGGCCCCCTTATATGTCAGAATAAAACTGCAGTACATGAGACTTTCAATTGATTATTTCCAGTAGGGTGCCGGACTTTTATTCCAAAGTGCTTCTGAATTGATTCAATTTATGGTCTATAAATTTGCATTACTCAGGGATTAATGCTGAAAATTCCTAATTCCTAGGTTTAGAATACAGGTAGCCCAGAGGCAAGTCTGGCAGATATGTTTGCCAAGTTGTTAAACATATTTCAAATATCTATAAGCAGGCTGACATGCCCATCTCATTGGTACCATTCTTTCTTAAACCTGCATGAATCTTCACATCTTAATTATTTAACTGAGTTCTGTAAGCATTGCAATTTAAAACATATAATGTATCTTGCAAACTTTGTGATAGGAGAGGTATATTAGCTACTATTTTTGGAGCACCTAATAATAACTCTAAAACCATATTATGAGGAATAAACAGAAGGCATCCAAGCTCCTGGAATCTGCCTAACACTGCCCTAATTTAATAGGAGGGGGGTAAAACACGGAAGCCAGAAACCTTAATCTATTTAAATAAAACTATTTCAGAAACCAATTCCAGGGAAGCGGGAACCCATCAGTTTCCATGCACTGATACTTTTGAAAGAAATAAAAGAGAAGATCATCTCCAAATCTGCACATCACTTTTCCCCCACAACGTCTGACCAGTATTCCAGAGGTGACTGACCCGCCAAGCCTGGCAGACTTTCTAAGCAGGCCTTTGCTCCTCACGAGGCAGTCGTTTTACGCACAAGTAAGAGCAGCCACTGTGGGGACATTCATTTGGCCCCCACAGACTTTTCTGAACCCTCTTGTAATCATACAGTTCTGCCTATGATCTGGGTGAATTTAAACATTCCAATGACCATAATTCAACGTAACAGTAGTCAGTATACTTTTGGTTTCACATGATAGGAAATCACTCAAGCCAGAGTAGTGTATTATTTAATAGAATCAACGTGGGACAAGGCAAGCGAGAGAAGCGGTTTAATAGAATCAAAGATCAAACCAGAGTGGAAGAGGCCACGCCCACAGTGTGAACTAGAGCCTCTGGGAGGCCAGGTTCACGACCTCTTTATTGTTTTAGCCTGAAATTGTCTCCTAATTCATTTTTTTCCCCCTCTCAGAAAGTATTTATTTTAAATTAAAGGAAGCATTAGGGGTAAGTAGTCCTGAAGGTCTAATGATTAAGTACTTCACCGCTAACTGAAAGGTTACCCAGAGTTGCCATGAGAGAAGGGCAGATTACACCCAATAACACTTCGCAGAGTTCAACTTCAAACTGTAGTACTTGAGACGCCATGAATTGTAATAAACTCAATGGTAAATAACAGCAACCACATATTTATTTCTCTATTTAGTCATTAACACTTACATTCAGTCCTCTTTTGATATTATTGTTTTAGACTTTAAAATATATAGGAAAAATTTTAGTATATATACATATATATATATGAAAAGTTTT
>NW_022107432.1:3607486-3645416 GCF_000313985.2 Echinops telfairi | reverse complement strand
ACGGTTAAACCCGATATGATGCCATTGAATCTGAATCATTGTGAACCTATAAAACAGTTCAGTCAGCCAACCTTTGGGTTAGCAGCTGAGTGCTTAAATATTGCATCCCCAGAGCATCTTGAACAACAATTACAAGAAGTGAATGCTGTGCTTAGACAGGGCAAAGAAGGCCAATAACTTAAGACCTGAAAGACTGTGACATTGATAAGAATAACTTTTACTTAGCCAGATTAAAGGCTTGATATCAATAGAAACAGGAATCAGGTTTGAGGTGGTTTGATTTTGGTCTATCAGAAGCAGCATTTTAGCAGAAATGAAGCAATCTCAACGCAATTTGTAAAGGATCATCCTATAGTCCCAACAGCCTAGGACAATGTAAAGCAACACAATTAGCAGGTACTGAATCCCTGGACTCTTGTCAGGCACACAGACTCTGGAGCGTTCTTTTTCTCGAAGAAACTCTAAAACACAGAAAAATACTTCCAATTCTTTTTCTTTCTCTGTTTCATTCACAATCCACTATGTACCTGACAATGTCCAGTGGCTTCTTGAGAATGAAAATATAAAATGATAATAAGACCTATTCCTCATATATAGAGTTCTCATTTATGGAGAGTGAGCATAAATAAGCAATCATAAAACAATGTCTAAAGGATCATATAACTTTTTATTAAGCCAAACTGTGGTAGTTACATAGTTTCGTGTCCACTTGATAAATAAGTACAGGGGTGGAGTCTAGTCTGTCAATCGGGTCACAGCCTGATGATGACTCCTTGTGGACATGGCCTTCTCCTGAGGTTTCTAGGAACTTCCTCTCCTCCTCCCTGGAGATGGGACACATTCTTTCTGTGCTTCACCTTCCTGTTTAGGAACCACACTCAGAGAGCTGGAGGAGTCATGTGGAGCCCCTTGCCAGCACTGGCTGAGAAGCTTCCACTGGCAATGGATCCACATGACTTTTCACTCACCAGCCTGTGATCTTCCTTCATTTGGCATCCATTGCATGTGCTGTGTGAGTCTGAAGAGGAATTTATAGACTAGTATGGGGTATATAGGTTATTATTGGACTTACGGACTTGATCTGGACTAGGCTGGGATGAATTCTCTATATACATTTGCTGTTTGATATAAAGTTCTCTTTCACACATATATAAGTGTCCTTTGATTTGTTTCTCTAGTCAACCCAATCTAACGTACAAACCTACTGCAATCCAGTTAATTCTGACACATCAAGCAGAGTGGAACTGCCTCTTTGAGTTTCAAAACTGCAAATAACTTTTGGAGCATATTACCTCATCGTTCTCTTCTGGAGTGGCTGGTGGGTTTGAACTACTGACCTGGTTATTAGTCCAATTGGTAACCCACTATGACACCAGAACTTTTTATGTCTTAATCATAGATCTCTTATGTTCCCTTAAAGTTTTCATGTGAAAACAGTAATTTTTTACTTTGTTATTATAAGTGAATATATTATTATTGAAGTTCATGTTAATGAAGACATTATTTTTGACAGAAAATGAACTGAATCGTAGCTTAGCTTTAGCTCAGTTATATACACCAGAGTAAAACACTATTGAGTTATATGTCAACTCAGAGAAACTACTATTAAATCACCCTAACAAACTATTATCATTTTGGCCAAACTTAGTATATGTTTGTTAGTTGCTTTGTATGTGATAGACACTATGTTAAGCATTCTAGATGCACTGTCTCAATTGTCCTTTTTAATTATCCTACAAGGTAGATACTATTAATATGTATTTTGTTGCAATGAAGTAACTGAAGCAATGTAAAAAGAGGTTTTTGAGAGTGGCATCTGACAGATTAACTTCACAAGAGGAAAGGAGTATCAAACTCCATCAGCATGCCCAAGCTCAATGCCATCAGACATGTCCCTTCCCCAATTCAAGTACGAACTCTCCCTCCTGTAGTACTGTGTAGTTTTCAACTAGGTTTGATATTAATTGGTATGACCATGGCCACACAGAATTCACAGCAATACTTACAATTATAGGGTTTATTAAGGAAGCTATCAGGTTACAAATGCGCAAGATACAGTTATTTGGACCGGAAAGCAATGTCCCTAGGCAGGCTTCTTTGGGTGTTTTGCTGTCTCAGTCCTGTGCCCACTGATCTGCACATCCAATGTTGCAAAGCTTTTGCAGGGTTGCCAATAAATATCCAAAAGACATGCTACTCTGCTTCAACCCTACTTTCATGTGTCAACAAACCTAACTCTCCCAATTAAGTGTCCAGGAGCACCCTGCTCAAAAAGCTAGCCTCCTGCCCCGAAACACTCAGATTTACTAGCCCTGTGCTTTGGAAAGTCCATAAATCTGCCTTACACTCTGGGTTTGGATTCTGCTGCAGTCATTTTTCTGTAATTCCCCAGGTGTCACAACTGTCTCCTGGAATGGGCATAAATGTGGAACTCTTCCTATCAGCTCTCTAACAGGTAGTTGACTAACAAATCATTTTGCATAGATGACTGAGCGCTTTTAGTATTTTTATTAGCTTGCTGAAACATTGCAATTGGTACTTTGCCAATTCCTGAGGTTTTGTTTTTTGCTATTTCCTTCAGTGCAGCTTGCACTTTTTCCTTCAATAACATTGCTTCTTGATTATATGCTACCTTTTGAAATGATTGTTGGTTGACCAGCTATTTTTGATACAGTGACTCTTCCATCTTATTCTGATGGTTTTGATTTGTTTTTTTGTTTGTTTGTTTGTTTAGTTTTGTCCATATAATTATTCAAGAAGGCAACTCAGGCTGGAAATTCCTCGTTAGTTCTTTCAGCTTTGAGCTATGCTGAGTGTGTTGTTCTTTTTGTTTTCCTGTTTTAAGCTTTCGCACATTCATTATTACACACTGCTTTGTCTTCTTGAGCTGCTTTTGGAAATATCCCTTGTTTCATTAGTTCCTCGACTTGCTTTAGCTCTTCTATATTGAAGAGAAAGTTTCAGAGTTACTTCTGAAATTTAATTTTGCCTTTGCTTTGTTTCCTGTCTTTTAAGTGATTTTCTGCTTTCTTTGTATATGATATTCTTGATGCCAGCCCATAGTTATCATTAATATTCATTGAATCGAATCTGTTTTTGAAGTGGCTTTTTAAATCCAGGGGGATATACTATAGACTCCATTTTGATTCTATAGACTTATTTTCATTTTCTTTGGCTTTAACTTGAACTTACTTAAGAGAAATGGATGGTTCCTTCTATAGTCAGTCCTTGGACCTTTTTGGGCTGACAATAATAGAATTTCCATAATATCTTTCAACAGATATAGTCAAATTGAAACATATATTTCATCTGGAAAGCACTATGTATATAGTCAATTTTTATATTGCTAAAAAATAGTATTAGCAATGAAAAATTTGTTCTTGTAAAATTATTTTGTGGAATATCCAGCATCAGTAATATCACCAAGCCGTATTTTCCAACTCCTCCTCCTTCCTCTTTCTTTCCAACACTTGCATTCCATTCATCAATTATTATCGAGCTATCTTGATTTCATGTTTGATCAATTCTACCAATGGAAGAAGTTGGTAGAATTATTCAAGTTCTTCATTGCTATCTTTAGTGGTTGATGAGCAAATTTGAATAAATTATGTACTGGTCTTTCTTGTAAGCATATACATATTATTATTATTATCATATAGCATTACACTTCATGGTAGATCTTGAAATGCGCTTTTTGACTACAAATAAACTATTCCTCTTGGGTTTACTATTGCCACCATTGCAAACTCTCTGGCACTGTGACTCAAAGTGATTAATACAAGTCTATTTTAGCTCACTAATGCCTATAATATCGATCTTTATGCTTTCTCATTTAATTTTTGACTTTCCATTTTAGTAGACTCATACTTTGTACATTCCATCTTTCAATTGTTCATGGTTTGGTTGATTGAAGATATTTCTTCTCATCTGAATTGTCCTTAACAGCAAATGAAGATCCTAAAAGCTATACTCCATCCACGTTTGTAAGGCTGACTTGATTTTGAGGAAGCAGCTCTTCCCCAGTTGTATTGTGAAAGCTTGCTAACCTGAGGTACTCATCTTCCAGCATGATATCTGACAATGTTTCATTGCTATTCAAAAGGGTTTGGGTGGCTAATCACTCAGGAATGAAAAGCCTATTCCTTCTTTGTAGTCTATTCTGAGTCTCAAAGCTCCACTGAAACCTCTTCACCATAGTTCGCACCGTTGTTATTTTTAAAATATTGGCAGCATACCTTCCAATATCACAGAAACACACCATCCATCACAGTAGGAAGTTTGACTGAAGAGTAATAGTATTGCTATATAACAGTAGGAAGTTTGACTGGAGAGTAATAGTATTGCTATATAACTAAGAGATGTGTAATAACTAAAATATTCATTTAGCAATGCCCTTTTGCTAACATTGCCACTGGGAAAATATTTATATACACAATATGTCAGTCTGGGTAGACTAGAGAAATAAATCCAGGGAGACTCATATGTGTGTAAGAGAGAACTTTATATCCTAGAGTATTTGTATATTAAGAAAACATCCCAGCCCAGTCCAGTTCAAGTTCATTAGTCTGATATTAGCCCATATGTCCAGCTGATACCAGTCTAAAATTCCTCTTCAGACTCGTGCAACATATTCAATGATGCCGAATTCAGGAAGACCACAGGCCAGTGGGTGGGAAGTCTTATGGATCCAGTGGTGATGGAAGCATCTCAACACTGGCTGGGGTCTCCTCATGGCTCCTCCAGCTCCAGGGCTCTGGTTTTAGCTGCATAGCTCCATATGTCTTGTCAGCAGGAAGAACAAGCAGAGAGTCTCTGTGTGTCCCGCCTCTGGCAAGCTATTTATCTCCTTAGTGCCTCCAAATGAGTTCATCAAGCTGTGACCTGAATGACAGACTAAACTCTACCCCTTCACTCTTAATCGTCTCAAATTGATACCAGATTATGTAACTACCAAACACCCACATAAATTAACCCATTAAAAAAATCACAAGATGAATTTAAATTTGTACTTGAAAGTAGCATTAACATTTGTTTATGAAAGCTCTGAATACCTAATTTGTAGAAAGCTATGGAGGACAGTGGGAGCCCCAAATCCAAGTGCAGAGTGAGCTTCTGGCAGATCCTCTCTAGCCAAGAAAAGAGTCTCCAACAGCTTTACTAAGAGGGAGAGAACACTGGAATCCTGATTATGTGAAACCTTGTCTGTAACAGCCCAGTTGCATTCCCTAATGACATGACCTGAATTAGTACTTGGTGCATACATTTCTTAGTTGTCCCATAACTGAAATTTCTTCCCTGGATTTTTGAACCCTCTTATACTAATATGATCGTATCCTTACCACCTTACTAAAATTTGTCTTGCACTGTTTTCTGTTGTGAGAAGAGTAGGAGGAATGGATGTAATATGATAATAACTGATACAAGGTGTTGTAGGGAATGCCCAGGTAGGGGGCGGGGGTGGGGAGTGAAGGGGGATTTCAGGAGTAAGCAGTGAGGGTGGGAGGGGTAAGGAGCGCTAGAACAGATAGTGATTGCACAGCTCAGTGTGAAGGCGATGTGGCCATGTGGTGGTGTTGAAAGGGGTAGGGGGTGTAGGCTCTAAGATAGATGTGGTGGTGATTGTACAACTCCCCTTTATGTGATTGAACAATGGAACTGTTCAATTGCATGATATGTGCCAATAAAACAGTTGGAATAAAACTGTTTACTCAGGATGATTAACAAAAGCTAAGGAACAAAACCTCTAACCTCATTATAGATCTCACGCATGTACACACCCGTGTGTACACATTCGTGTACATAAACTTTTATTCTAACATATTGTCACTGAGTGATCTTTAATTTTTTTCACTTTTTCACTTTCAGTAAAACCCATACAGAAAAAATGGAAAGTTAGGATGAAATGGGAACCTGAAACATAATAAGAGTTCTTTCATGACCAAAAATGAATAATGTACTATATTTTAAAAGCTGTTATTTTGAATTAATACATTGTTGAAGTCAAACTGTTCTTCTGAAGAAAGATTTACTTTTGTATTTAAAAATCTTCCATGATTCTTTTAATAAGAATCTAAGAACACAATTTAAAAGTTTTTTTAGAGTTACCCATTTAAATGGCACTGATCTAAATAGCACAAATAATATCTTCTATGAAAAAATAAGGCTAATATGCACTGAATATATTAATTATATGATCCAAAATAAATGATAATTCTTATAGATGAATTTCAGTCCTATTTATATAAACATGTCAAATAATATACAATCACAATGTTTGCTTTGAAGAAACAAATTTAATTTGTCTAATAATTATTTGAAAAAAGTATTGTTGCCCTTTGGGTAATGTTGGCAATGGAAATATTACTCAACCAGTTCTAAATCATTTTTGAGGTACCCAATCTAGAAAATTTTTCATTTTTTAATCAAAGATTCTGAAAATGGAAAATTCCTTTCTGATTGTTCTGTTTTCAGAGCAATGTTTATGAAATCCAATACTGCTCCACAGATTTCTAAACCTCAAACCTGAGCCATTGGCAAACCTCACTTCACAGCAATGAATGTTGGAATAAGAGAAGGGAAAATCAGTCCAAATTTACAATATAGATCTTGCAACTGCAAAGCTTTAAAACTCATATTTCTTTATTCAGGTGGACCAATAAGCCTTCGCTCAGATTCTATTTACTTTAATTTTGCATATAATCCTAACAAATTTAACTATCTTTTCTGGACCATACCAAAGTCAAAACAACAGATGAGAATGAGAGACACACGGCTACTTCAAAGAGAAACAATTAAGACAAAATTGAAAATTGAGAGGAACATATTGAAATAATTTTTCAGGTCAGCAGATGATGAGTTTAAGCTCTGAATTAGTTTTACATTAAACAAAGCCATCAATTCCATATTCTACGATAGGTTATAAAACTGAAATGCGTTATAATGAACCATACACACAAATATGAGGTTAAATTATTTCTAAAAGTGTTTATAGTAATGGATGGTTTAAAGTAGCTGTCTTTATAGGAAGACAGCTATGATGATGTTGTGGGTTGCCCATGGAGTTGCTAACCACAAGGGCCACAGTTCTAATTTCAGTCCCACAAGTAAGAAAGAAGAGGCTTCTTACTCCCACAAACATGTATAGCTTCAGTAACTCAAAGTATTAGCTCACCTTTATCACATTGGGTTGTTAGGAGTTGGAATCAACCCAGGGGCGCGGATTAGCTGTGTAGAACATTTTAATGAAATAGTTTAAAGCAGATTTTCCCTATATTTTAAAAAATAGAATAATTAGAGTGGCCATGACTCAGTAACTTCATTTTGGGTCACTTGGCACCAAAATATCTCTAATAAAAAGGAGTTTGGTTAGCTTAAAAATTTGGCAATGTTTTAGCCACTGATGATATTTCAATTGAATAATGTAATTATTTACCATTTATTTTGAATTCCACAAACTTAGTATAAGCGATATACACAAATTTTAAGAAAAGTTATACTTTAATGAATAGATTGCTTGTTTGCCAAATGTTAACACTTAGAAAGGGTGACAATTTGTTGGATTGTTACAATTATAAAGATAAAGCAATATATTGTTTGCTTCACAAAAGAATTGGAATGACAGTCAGGTTTTATTTCTTTTGACTTGAAGAAAGCACTGAACTACATGAAAGAATCCAAAAGAGAATAATATTCCTAAAAGATAGATGCAATAAAATATGCATCTGAAAACAAAGAAGATGTTATTATAAATCTCTTAATTTTTCAGACTATCTTTATTATTTTAAATAGCCACACATTTATTAATAATGAGATAAAATAGTTATTAATAAAATGAAATAGAAGGCTCTGTCTTCCAAATTAAAAAATCACATAAATTTAAATAATAAATTTTAATAAACTGCTTTCTATATACTATTCAGTTTATTGGTTAAAAAAAAAGAAAAGCTAACCCAATTAATCCAATACAACAATTCCACTGTCTCCATATTAATTTAAACCAGGGGTTGGCTACTTTTGAGATGGAATTGCCAATCCCATTCCTCGTAATAATTTAAAAATTAATTGAGAGTCATAAGTATATTGTGATAAAAAAAAGAAATAACCATTATCTAAATGAAATCCTCTAACAGTTTTACTTCAGAGCGAAGAGTACATACCAAGAGAGTCCCATATGGCTCAGCGGCCACCGTCTGCCCACCTTGCTTTAGAGTGATGATCATGCTTTCCAAAGACTGGAATTGCCCTCAGAGGTTCCCACGCGGTAACACTTTCTTGGAGCAGATTTCCACATCTGTTCTCTGAGAAACCCTTGGTCTGGTAGAACTGCCAATCTTTTGACTAACTGCCTAGCTGTTAACCATTGTGCTAACCAATGCCAATGCTAGGTGTATTCAATATGTTGTAGTGTAGTAGTAAAGTAAAATAAAAGTTTAGCTACTCCTAAAAATAATAAAATAGAATAATATATTTAATTTGATTGAATATTCTAATAATGCTTTATTTTAGAAATTAGGTCGTAATTTAGTGAATCACAGAATAAATATTGAGCAAACCCTGTTGTTAAATGTTCTCTCAGTCCTAAAATAACAATATATTTAACCTACCAGCTATAATATGAGGAAAATGAGTGTGGAAATAATTATACTTTGAAGTTGTAATATTTCAAACTCTATTTTATTGGCCTCATTATTCAAAAGCAAGGTTAATACACAACTGTCATGAAATGCAATTGATTAATATAGCTTTTCTGTCTGTTCTATTTGAAACTCTTAATGAATGAGTGGGAGTGTGTAAATAAAGTACAAAGTCAGGGATTGGTCTGTTTGTCATCCCTCTTTTTATAACTATGAGCCATCCCTAAAGTAGGAACAGAAGAATGCCAAGATGATAAAAAAAGAAGAGCTCTCCGTTGAGCACATGACAGGTCCCTGCCTGGAGTGACAGACTGTATCTCATGGACTTTGGACACGTTGTCAGGAAGAAACGGTCTCTGAAGAAGGACCGCATGCTGGGAAAAGCATAAACTCTCGCGTCCATGGAGTCCATGCCAATTCCTAGTGACCTTATAGGGCAGGGTAGAACTGCCCCTATGGGTTTCCAAGCCTTTACCTGCTTATGGGAGTAAAAAGCTCCGGTCTATTCTTGCTGACCTTTTGATTAGCAGCCCAGCTTCTAACCAGTATGCCACCAGGGTTAGGCAGTGGAAAAAAGGAAAAAAGAGATGGATTCGTACACTGCCTACAACCACGGCCTCACACATAGCAACAGATGGAGCATGGTACAGGGCTAGAAGTGCTTCATTCTTTGTACATGATGCCCCTCTCACATAACAAAGATTCAATGACACCTAATAACTAAAAGAACAATTTGGATAGAAAGCAGTTGGATTTATTTAAAACTTATGGAAGGTCTTTTACCCTTGTAAAACAGTTGCACTCAGAAATTATAGTGGTTCTAATTGGAATTTATAAGAATAACCAGGTGAAAGACTTGCACTCAGAAGTTATAGTGGTTCTAACTGGAATGTATAAGAATAACTATCTCTGCCCACTATTAAGCTAAATTCCATAATCTTGCATGTTGTTTTTGTTAGGTGCCATTGATCAGTTCTGACACACAGATATCCACGAACATACAATAGAACACAACACCCCCTAGTCCTGCTCCATCCTCACAACTGTTCTGATGCTTGCGCCCATTGTGTAGACACTGTGACAATCCATCTTGCCGAGGCCTCCACTTTTCACTGGTCCTCTACTTTACCAAGCATACTGTTGGTGTCGATGTAATGGTGTCTATTGACAAAATGCCCTAAGTCAATGGGATGGACTGTTGTCATTCTTGCCTCTCAGGAGTATTCTAACTATACTGATTCCAGGGCAGAATTTTTCATTCTTGTAGTAATCTGTGACATTTCCAATATTCTTTACCAGCACCAAATTCCATTGCATTCATCCTTCTTATGGTCTTCTATATTCAATGTCCAACATTCATACTCATATGAGGTGATTGAAACTACTATGACTTGAATCAGGTTCACTCTAATCCTCAAAGTAACCTCCATGCATTCCCATACTCTGAAGATAGCTTGTGCAGCATGGTGACCCAAGGAAACTCATTGGTGGCGTTACCCATTGCTGTCTCATGACTGCTGCTTCCATGGTCATAGATTGTGGATCCAAGCAAGTTTCAATCCTTGATCACTTCAATCTTTTCTTTGTTCATCATGCTGTTAACTATTGAGATAGTTATGAAGAGTGTGGATTTCTTTACATTGAGTTGTAATCCACATTGAAGGCTGCAATTCTTGATCTTCATCAGAAAATGCGTCCTTATTTCTAGCAAACAAGGACGTGTCATCTCCATCTCACAGGGTATTGTTCATCCTTCCTCCAGTCTTGATGACATGTTTGTTTTCATAAAATTCAGCTTCTCTGAGTATGCGCACAGAATACAGTTTGAATAATTATGGTGATAGGATAGACTTTGATATACACCTTTTTCCTGATTTTAAACCATTTTGTATTCCATTGTTCTGTTAATACAACTGGCTGTAGATTCATGTACAAGTACCTCATAGCTGAATGTCTTTATATAGTCAATAAAATACAAGTAAATTTCTTTCTGGCACTCTCTGCTTTCAGTCAAGATCCATCAGACAGCAGCAATGATATCTTTTTTTACAAGCCCTCTTCTCAACCTCAGGCAACTCCCTGTCAATGTCTTGCTGCAATAATCTTTAGCATGGCAGAGTACAAAAAAGGCTCTGGGAGCTAAATTTGGCATTTAAAACTTAGATGCACTCAGAAACTGATTTATGTTCAAAGAACAGAGGAATGCCACACCTAGTGTTTCTTAGTTAAAATGAACAGAAGGACAGAATTTTACCTTTTAGAACTCTGGATCAGTAGAGTAGCAGATGTGTTTTTACAACCCAAAGGCATGGAAAAGAGAAATTTCCAAATGATTGACAAACATTTATTAACAGTTTACTGGGTAAAAGTAAAATATCTTATTTTTCATTAGAAATGCATATAAATGCGTGCATTTTTCACACCAGAGTGTTTGGGAGGAAATTTATTTTGGTTGAATACCAATATAATTTGCATATATTAAAACATCATTGTATGTGAAAGGAAACATTGTACCATATGTTAACAACACTACACTATGTATTTTTTAATTTAAATTTTGTCTCCCTTATGATTTTCTAATTAAGCATTCATAATTCATGTAGATACAGAGAAAACTGAAAGTCCAATGTGAGGAAAACTAGAACATTGTGATCATCCACATTTACATAGTCTCAAAAATATTATTTGTCAAGTGTACATAAGAAAGTTACATAAGGCAAAAGTCTTACTACATGTATTCTAATGTTTTTATCTTACATGCTAATCATCAAATATATCATTTATCAACCATTGTGTCCTTAATTTTACAAAGGAAGAAAGAAACTCATTGTTATTAGGTACTTTAGATCCTGGTTTCTAATTGTATGTCCCTTATATAAAATTCAACAGTTTAATGCTTCAAAATAAAAATGCATTTATGCAGCAAATTTAAAGATGTTAACTTAAACAATGCTATTTCCGAGCCCAAAGAAGCAAAAACGTTATGCTAGTGGTACAATATGGGTTCATCTATAGTTACCTATTCATATAACAAATAGAGTGCAATATCTATCTTGTAGATAAATGCCAAGGTCATATGGATTGAATAAAGTTAACTTACTATTTTCTCAGGACTAAATAATGTTTTGTAGGTCAATAGCAATCTATGTGTTTCTATCTTTACCTACAAGTGTAAAACTTGAAATTTTTTATGGTTTGTCATATGCAAAGGACTTAGTGAAAGCAACATAATATATAATTTAAGTTGAACTTTGTTTATTTCATTAATTAATGTTATGTATTTTATACTAGAATACTGTGGCTATTAACAAAGAGGAAGATATTCAAATCCACTCAGAGCCAAATCTCTTGTTTCCATCACTGTTCAGTACAGAAATGGAGGTCACAAAATGGGAAGTTCTGATGGAGGTGTGGTTTTCATTTCAGCAGACCATACTCTCAAGGAACTTGAGATAGTTAGTTTATTGTGCCAGACTGGCCAATAAACACAAGTGGGATTAATTGAAGGGCCTCGCCTTTCTTGTCTTTCGCTCTTTGATCATCGGGCCAGTGTGTGGCTGCCTTGCTTGTTCTGTGTCTCAATTTACAGGCTACACTACCTGTGGGACGCCTAGCCTGTGAACTGTGTCACTGTAAGTTGAGGTCCCTTTAAGACCACATGATTGAAATTTACATCTCTGGAGCTGAGGACTGACAGTTGGTGACCTGGCTGACAGTTGGTGACCTGCCTGGCTGTTTTACTGCCTGTGCTGGGATAGCCTAGCGCTCTCTCTCTCTCTCTCTCTCTGACTACTGGTCATCCCTCAAGACTCGAAGGACTGCTAGTGTCTCACAACTCTCTCACAGGAGTGAGTTGCACTGAGCCATTTGTATTGCTTTATAATTTAACAGTTCATTTCTTGTATTATATATCTATCTGTTTATAATTTCACAGTTCATTACTTGTGTTATATATATCTATCTTTATAAATATATATATATATATATATATATATATATATATATATATATATTTATCAGCAATCTGGTTTTATCTCTCTAGAGAACCCTGTCTAACATAGAACTCTTAAGTAGGAGGATAAAGACTGAAAGGTTATATCCCACCTTAATCTTGTAACAGAAAGTGCCCTCCAAAATGAGATTATAGCCATACGTATGGAGGCCAGAATTTATAATATGTCACAAAAGGGATTATGGCAAAAGAGATTATAGCTAGAAGGGCCATATTAAGTAACTGACTACATTTCAACAAAGACTGTGATGCCATTACTTTTGGATTTGTTATTACTGTCATAGTCAACATATGATTATCTCATTCACAGTGATCAACACCAGCCCATTTTACTTAGGATAATGATTTCATGTCTCCCATTTAGTTTTTGATGACAATTTTCCTTGCTTCATACTTGGCACATCCCAAGTTTCAGTTATTAATAAAAGTATACAGCTGTTTCTTCTTATCTTGAATAAAATGAGCAAATCAATGTCCTAAAAGCTTACTCTATCCACATCATATGGCATCCATCATTATGAACTCTTTCTCAGTAATATTTTGAGTGCCTGCCAATCTGTGGGCTTCTCTTCTAGCACTATATCTGACAATCTTATGCTTCTATTTATAAGGATTTTAGTGGCTAATCCCTCAGAAGTGAACAGCCTATTCTTCTTCATAGTCTATACTTAATCTGGAAGCTCTGCTGAAACCTGTTCACTATGGTTACTCTGCTAGTATTTTTATACAGATGATAAATCTTCCAACATCACAGCAACATGCCAGCCATCACAGCACAATCAACTAAAAGACAAATGGTCTATCACTTAGACTCTACATCTGTGTGAATAGTTCCAATTTGGTTCGAGTTCTCTGGAATAATAATTGAACTGTAGTCAATTCATATGGTCCTTTTGCCATAATTCCTTATGCAACATATTATATTTGGACTGTATGCATATGGCCATAATTTTATTTTGGAGAATGTTCTCTCCTATACTAGTGGAGAGGATTAGGGTGAGATGTAATACATCATTTACCAGAGAATGAACCAAATCACATCCTTTGCTTCCTTGGGGGTGGGTGTAAAAGACAAAAGCCATGCCTCCATTAAAGCCATTCCTGTTTCCTGTTTGAGCTTTGGTAGAAGCAAGAAACGTTGCTTTGGCTTTCAGACATTTTTGCTTTCGGGCCCTGGACCCAGAATCTGCCTCACCCCTGTCAGACTTTCAGATTTGGGACTTATCACCACTCAAATCATGTGATTTATTTCCTTAAAGGTTTGTGTTTTTTTGTGGGATGTTATATCAAACCTCAGCATTCAGGGCTGTGAGTGAAGTGTGGGGGGTTGGGGTGGGGGTAGCACTGGAGGAAGTAGAGTAACATCTAGGAAGAGATGGACATTCGTGATATATCCATCTCCAACTCCTTGAAACTAGCCTGGTATTTAATTCTTCTAAAAGAAGGTATTACTACACTAATTAGGCAAGATTAAGGTATATTTTGAGTATACCTTACTAGAGGGTGTGACTCAAGTCACCACCTTTTATTTCCTTAACTTATGCTTTCCAGATTAAGTATCATCTTTGTTAAAACAAGAATTACTTTCTATCTTGAAGATCCATCTTTAATTGGCAAACCACCTAATGGCTGCTTAATTGTGAAAATCAGGAGGCCTGGGTCATGGAACTGGTTGAGACTACACCTGGCCCACCAGGAGTTAAGAGCTGTTAAGATGTGTCACTATCTAACCCTTAATGTCAGAAGGTACAAATCGTACTTCTATCAAATCCCAGGATATGGGCAGCTTACCATATGTATGATGAACCTCCAACCCCCCACCCCACACAAACACACACCACTTCTTGACTTAGCATGAATGGAAAACAAGCACTGAGTCATGTGGTACTAAATGGCAATTAGATGCGAGTTATCCAGGAATCAGGTAAGGATTGTAACTTACACTTAACATCTTTTTAAAACTTTACTCTCTTTCTCCAAATCCTGCATCTGGCTTGCCTCCCCTTAACCTTTGATTTTTAGCACTTCAACTGACAACTGGACCTGACCTGATTCACCAGTTTCCACAAGCTTGTGAGTTAATTGATGAGAGCATTATAGAACTCCCTTGAAAGACGTTGAACTACCTTACAAGAAGCAAACACAAGAAACTCCATTTCGGAGAAGAAATAAAGTTTGACATTTAGGACCAGCTGAGAAGTTGAGCCACATTCAAGAACCAACAGATGGTCTGAAGAAGGCATCCCAGAAAGTGTGGAGAACCCCATAAGACCAGAATGACGTCAAGGAACCGGCTGAACTGCGGACAGGGTAGAGACGCTGACTTTTCAGAAAGGTAGGAACCGAGGAGACATACCCCTGCACCTGGTATTTGTTTGAAATATTATAGTTTGAGTTTGAGTTTAAATTAGGATTCTTAGTTTGTTTGATGTGTGTTTGCGGTGAATGAATCAAGCATTCAAAAATGTCAAAGAGCATTAAGTAATTATTGATCACGCAGCTCGTGACATTAATAGTGTGATTTGGTATGAAGGAACATTGTCCTCCAGACAGCTTCTAAACTTCTAATTCAGCATTTGCCTGCCTCTATAATCATGGGAAACATTTCCTTGACAACCCATGAGTTCTAGAAAACGTTGCAGGGCATGGGGAAATCCCAGGATGTGCTAAGAAAGCTGATGGGAGGTGTGGTAGTTAATATCAGATCGAATGAAGTGGTACAGGATTGGGGTTTGCCAAAATAGGGCATTTGGAAAATGCTTAGCTTCCATTTGATTGTCGTCAGCCTTGTAATAATATTGTTAAAAGAAATTATTTTTGCTTCAAGTGACTGTTGTAGAATTATTTTGTACACTCTATACTCTTTATTATTATGCAAAATATGTTTAATATAGTAAATACAAGCCATAAAAGCTTAAAACATCCTTTAGATTTTATAGGATTCTGCTGGCTCAATTATACCTTTTATTGGTTGGTTATCATCAATCAAAGGCTAAGTCTATTATTTTTAACCTATACTAATTATTATTATGAAATAATTTTAAAGGCTTTTGTATTAAACTACATGTAAATCAACCACAAAATATGAAATTCTATTTAGGAGAACATTTTAGACCCATATTTCTTTTTCAAATCCACTACATCATACTTGAGTAGCAAGCTAGTTACTTTCTGTTTGAGTGGATATTTTTATGTTTTGTAATCCTTAATATAACCAATTTCTGTAAACAGGCATAAAGGATTTCAACTGTTATTCTGAATAACTTCTTACTGAAATTTATAAAAATTTATATATAAATGAAAATTAGACATGCAAGTTCCTGTACTAGAAGTGATGGAGACACCAAAGGTAACACTTACTACTCCTTGGTGTCTGAAAATGGCAACAACTAACATATCTATGTGATCCCTATATTGACAAGATACACTTACATCTCACAAGGGAGCGGAGAAACATTTGCACACATAGAACTCCGTTCCTCTCTCAAAGACTAGCACAGAAACATTCCTCAAAGAGCCGTGAGACGAGGAGGATGACTTAGCATCACTGACATTGACAAAGAACACTTTCATACGGATAGCAGAGACAAGAAACAGGACCACTAATGTCAAACAACAACAACCAAAATGAACTACGGAGTCCATAGAGTTGTCATAGATTTCCAGGAGAGCACTGGCGGTAAAGTATCCGGCTGCTAACTGGAATATTGTCAATTTGAACCCACGAACTGCTCTATGGAAGACATGTATGGAACTCTGCTTCGGTAAAATGTTACAGGCTTTGGAACTTTCTACATAATTCTATTGTATCCTATAAAGTCATTATAAGTAAGTAGTCAGGCACTTTAACCTCTGCACCACCAAGACTACTTAACTGGACTCTCTGCACATATTTACATGGTGGTTCGATGACCTGTGCAGTGTTTTCGGTTATGGATATTCAAATGTTTGCTATAATTATTTATTTAAGGTTTGGCCTTCCTTGCTTGCATATTGGGAAAGAAACAATTTGCCACAAATGATATTTTCACACACAAAAATGTCAGTCAAACATAGCCAAAATATGTAGATGAAAACATATTAGTGAATGGATAATATCTATATCCCTGCAATGAAGTAAGTTCAGTAGGTAAAAAATAATAATAATAATAAAAGAAGACAGGTTTGTTTTTCAATGCTATGACTTCTAACTTCAAGAGTGTACAATCCTTTCGTGAAAATCAGTTCTGTTGTTGGAGAATACACAATAAGCCTAGTAGTATGGTGGCATTGACCTGTGTTGTATGTCATTTATTTTCTGAAGTCAGTCAGTGAATCTACCTTGAGTAGGTATTTTGTATGTCAGGCTGTCTGAGAAATGAGGAGCCTGAGGGGATCCCTTCGATTTGCCAGCTGTGTCACAGTCCGTTTAAGGCAGAATGGCACATGGTTGTAACAAAGGCAATGAAAAATGAATATGTACCAAGAGAAAGCACAGCACAGATGAATAAAGAACACTCTGCAAATTCACATCATGAAAGAGAAATAAAAATAAAAAATTAAGATAATCAAATATGATGAACATATATGTAAAAATACAATATAGAGGTTGATAAAAGTAGGTTCCTTTAATGAATAATTTAGAATATTTTAAAATAATTTCTGACCAGATTCAACAATTTAGCATTGCCAAGACTTCTGAGTCCTATTTTATATATATATATTATACACAGGAAGAGGTGGGATCAGTGATACTATGTTGAGGGCATAGCAACAAATGAGAAGAGCCAAACTGTGTACGAATTGTTGAATGTAAAATTGTAAACCTGTTCAACATAAAAAGCTTTAAACATTTTTGCATTTTTGTTAATAACCAGTTTGAACATTAAAAGATTATAGAACAAATGAAATTTAAAAAAAGTATACACAAGCACACACACACACACACACACACACACACACCTACAGATAATGGCGAGTGTATTATTTTGGGATTGTTAAAAGCAAAAAATGTTGCCTGAGTTTTAATTTTCTATCTTTATACATATTCCTTGGTGGGTACACACATACTAATATACTACAGAGTTAAAGGTTAACTAAATGTTTAGGGGTTAACTATAGTAATCTGTATTGAAGTGTATTTAAAATACCAGGATACTCACAAGGTGCAGATTTCTGAAGATAGAATTGTGCTTACAGGCATTCAGGATGCAATCGTCAATGTCCTTTTCACACCTCAATCCTGCATAGCCAGGGCTGCATAAACAGGAGAAGCCACCAATCACTGAAAATAACAGAAAGGAAAAAACTCCTTAAATACCTTACATCACAGTGTAAGTTTTGTTTGGTTGTTGTTGTTTTTTTCTTTATATTTGCAACAAACAATACCTATAATAATAATTGATTTGCTCCACGATTCACTTTCCAAGTTGCTTTACGTTTAAGATGCAAGAAAGCAAATAGTTGTAAAACTTATGTGTGACACATTGCATTAAAGCGCATAGTTGATCTATCTGAATAGTGACAGTGAAATTCTTAATTCATAAAAAATAAAAGCTTTTACCTTTCATCATAAGCCTTTAAAAATAATGATCAGAATTCCTCTTCTGGTATAATATTAATAATGAAAAAAGTGTCATTAAAGCATCTCAAGGTAAGGTGACAGTAAGAACTGTTGTTGGAGCAGCATAGTTACATGGCTGCTCCTCATCTGTCCCTGGGTTCTTCATTCGCCCCAAGATTCACCATGTAGTCTACAATCACACTCTGCCTCTGAGCATGGACCTGCTCTCACTCTCAGTAAATGCTTTAGATCTCATGCAGGAATAGCTTTTCAATGCACTGTGAGATATTTAACCAGCTTCTAGATTCCCATAGTCTCGCTTTTGCACAGGAAACTGAGATCTCTAAGGACAACAAGGCAGACCATGGCCAAAAAACAAGCAAAAGAGACATTCAAGAATTGTAGTTCTTGAAGCAATATTTGATATCTAATTTAACTTTCTTTGACTCACATCACATCCTAATTTTAATATCTCTTTTTGAATACATAATTATAATTTAATTGTAAATAAATTAATTATATAAAATGAGGCCTGGTAGGGCTTGATCAAGGGTAATGTAACTGAGAGAAATTACTGAAACCCAAATGAAGGCTGAGCATGGTAGTGGGATAAGAGGAAAGGAAAATAAAATAGAGGAAAGAACTAGGAGGCAAATGGCATTTATAGAGATATAAAAATAAGCATGTACATAAGTAAATAAATTTATATATGATGGAGAAATAGATCTATGTGCATATATTTATAGGTTTAGTATAAAGGTAGCAGATGGACATTGGGCCTCCACTCAAGTACACCCTCAATAAAAGAATACTTTGTTCTATTAAACTGGCATTCCATGATGCTCACCTTCCCAACACGATTGATGAAGACAAAGCGGGTGCATAAGCAAATGTGGTGAAGAAAGCTGATGGTGCCTGGCTATCAAAAGATACAGCATCTTGGATCTTAAAGGTTTGAATGTAAACAAGCAGCCATCTAGCTCAGAAGCAACAAAGTCCACACGGAAAAAGCATACCAACTTGTGTGATCACAAGTTATCGAAGGGATCAGGTGTCCAGCATCAAAGAACAAAAAAATCATTATTGTGAATGAGGGGGAGTGCAGATTAGGGATCCAAAGCTCATCTGTAGGCAACTGGACATCCCCTATGGAAGGGTTGTGGGGAGGAGACAAGCCAGTCAGGGTGCAGTGTAGCAACAATAAAATATACAATTTTCCTCTAGTTCTTTAATGCTTCCTCCCACCAACTATCATGATCTCAATTCTAGCTTACAAATCCAGCTAGACCAGAGGATATACACTAGTACAGATAGGAACTGGAAGCACAGGGAATCCAGGACAGAGGAACCCCTCAGGACCAGTGGTGAGAGTGGCAATACCAGGAGGATGGAGTAGAAAGGGGGAACCAATCACAAGGATCTACATATAACCCCCTCCATGGGGGAGGGCCAACAGAAAAGGGGTGAAGGGAGACATCGGCCAGTATAAGACATGACCAAATAATAATAATTTTTAATTATGAAGGGTTCATGAGGGAGGGGAAGGGGGGCTGGAAGGTGGCGGTGGGGAGGGAGGGAAAAATGAGGAGCTGATATCAAGGGCTGAAGTAGAAAGCAAATGTTTTGAGAATGATGATGGCAACAAATGTGCTTCACACAATGGATGGATGGATGAATTGTGATAAGAGTTGTATGAGACCCAATAAAATGATTTTTAAAACATCAAGAAAGTTATAAAAAAAAATAATGTAAAATTGTTGCTTCTTTACACATCATACATGATATTATAAACATAAATAAACACTGCTGAGATACAGCATGTAATTAAGCTATTGTATTGTGCCATTAACCATAGTTCTATTTTTAAGATATGTTTATGACAATAATTTATTTGAATACTAAGCCAAATTAGCAAGTCAAAGCATATAAAATCAAATTAGCCTTCACTTCAGATGTAGGCAACCTCTATACAGATATATGATATTAACTTCAAAGAAAAACCAAGATAGATAATTTTGAATGAATAAAGGGTCTGGAAAGTTAATATTAAAAAGCATTAAAAACATTTATTGCCAATATATGTAGATTCTGAAAGATTGTTCACTATTCTAGACTATGAAACTAACAAAAAAATACACATATGCCTATGGAAAACCTGTTAATTAATTGTATACCATAGGACAAAAAGAAAATAAAAGTTTTAAATATTAAACACAACACAAAAACAGAATTACAGAATTTAAGGGTCTTCACAGATATATTTCATAATTATAAGCTCTGCAATAATTTTTTTTACTAGAAAGCATATTTTAAACATATTTGATTTTTGTTGTTTTATTGCTATGGTTTTTATTGGGGGTCTACAGCCACCATAAGGGTGTGTTAATCAATATTCAATAGTTGTAAGATGAAATTTTCAGTTGAGTCTTCTACACATTACTCAGGATGCATCATTCATTACAGGCACAAATACCCACCAAACAACAATCATTGCTTTTACTGAATCAGATTTTTCAAATATTACAAAATATTTGTAGGTGAAATTATAATGTATGACCAATATGGTGATATATGACATCACATTGTTTAAGGTTTTAAAATTTATATTTGTATGCTAAACAAGTATTTCAAATAGTACTCATACAATATATACTGTTGACGAAAATTCAGAATGTTTAATTTCCTAAATAATTTTATTTTCAGAGAAAGTATTAAGAATGCCAAGTCATTAAAGTTATACTCACTTCAGTTTACATGTGTTATTTAGTTTTGATAACTATTTTGGTTCTCTAGTAGCTAAATATCCAAAATGTATCATGAGTAATTGTATGATGAATTAATACACCAAGTGTTCAAGTTTACATTTTCATCATATATTATTTCTATAATATTTAATTGGCAGCATTATACTGCCAATGTGTGTATATGCAATATTTATTTTCTCATCGTAGGAAAACGAACCTTTAAATAGTTATATGTATTTTATAAAAATCATATGTATTATAATATATATGTCAGGGTATATCATAATGGTTACAATTATCAACATCCAATCAAGATGCATTGATAATTATTGGTTTTGAATGAAAAAGCTGGAAACAAAGAGGAAGGAATAGTAGTTGAAAAATATGGACTTAGCAATAGAAATGAAGCTGGAGACCACATTTTAGAATTTTGCAAGACCCAAAATGTGTTCACAGAAAATACCTTTTTCCCACAACAACATTTTAGGCAAATATAAATATGAATTTCTACAGATGGAATACACAAAACTCAAATTAACTGCATCTTTGGGAAGGGATGCTGGAGAACCTCAATGTCAGCAGCTAAAATCAGGATGCGAATTACTGTGAAAGAGACCATCAATTGCTCGTATGTAAGTTCAGGTAAAAGTTGAAGAAAATTAAAACAAGTAAGTACACATGAGCTAAAATATGACTTTTAGTCTATTCCACCTGAATTTCAAGAACAACTCCAGAACAAATTTGATGCATTGAAAACTAAGGACAGAAGGCATGACAAACTGTGATAGGCTAAAAATATATTATTAATTCATTAAAAAAGAACATCACACATGAAGAAAATAAAGTCATTAAAAGACAAGAATGAAAGAAAATAACAAAGTGGATTTCAGAAGACGCTGAAACTTGCTCTTTATCATAGAGTAGCTAAGGCAAATGAAATAAATCATGAAGCAAAAGAACTGTGCAGAAAATTTCAACATTCAGCTCTAGAAGACAAGATAAAATATTATAATGAAATAGTCACAGGCCTAGAAGTAGAAAACTTGAAGGGGAGAGCAGGCTAAGTATATCTTAAACTGAAAAATGTTTAAGAAAAAAAATAATTCAAGCCTCAAGTTGCAATATTGGGAAATTATGAAAGATGGGAAAAATAATGAAAGATGCAGGAAGCATCAAAAGAAGATGGAACGAATACAGAGACAGTTTACCAGAAAGAATTAGTGGACACTCCACCAATTTGGAAGATAGTATATGAGCAAAAGTCATGGATGCTTCACTGAATGCAGCAGTCAAAAACAAGGTCTATCCCCCCAACTACCAGGACCCCAATATTGCCTTGCAGACCTGGTTAGACCAGATGATGCACAGCTGGGACAGATGGGAATCAGAAATGCAGGGAATCTAGGACAGATGAACCTCTGAGGACCAGTGGCGATACCAGGAGGGAAAGGGGATGAAGAAAGGGGGAATGGATCACAGGGAGCTACATATAACCTACTCTCTGGGGGACGGGCAGCAGAAGGGTGGGTGAAGGGAGATGCCGGACAGTGTAATATAAGATACAATAATAATTTATAAATTATTAAGGGTGCATGGGGGAGAGGGGAGGAGGAAGGGAAGGGGAGGGGGGAAAAAAGGAAAATGAGCTGATTCTGGGAACCCAAGAGGCAAGCGAATTTTGGGAATAATGAGGGCAACAAATGTATAGATGTGTTTTATACAATTGATCTATATATTGTGATGAATTGTATGAGCCCCAATAAATTGATTTAAAAAAAAAAACAAGGTCTAGAAATTGAAGGAATAACAATTGAAATGTTCAACAAGTTGAGGAAGCACTGGAAGCCCTCACTCATTCATGCGAGAACATTTGGAACACAGCTACTTGTCCAATTGACTAGAAGATATCCATATCTGTATCCATTCAAAAGAAAGGTGATCCAACAGAATGCTTAAATCATAGAACAATATCATTAAATTAACATTCAAGTAAATTTTGCTGAAGATAATCCACCAACAGTTGCTGAAGAACATTGACAGGGAGCTGCCAGATGTTCATGCAGATTCAGAAGAGGGGATGGAACAGGAATATCATTGCTGATATCCGATGGATATTGGCTGAAAACAAAGAATACTCAAAGGACGTTCACTTGTGTTTCATTGACGATGCCGAGGTGCTTGACTGTGTGGATCATAACAAACTATGGACATGTCCTTGAGAAGAATGGAAATTCAAGAACACTACATTGTGCTCATATGGAACTTGTAAATAGATCAAGAGGCAGTTGTGTGAACAGAACAAGGGGATGGTGCATCTTTTACAATCAGAAAATGTGTGCATCAAGGTTGTATCCTCTCGCCGTACATATTCAGTCTCTATGTGGAGCAAATCATCACAGAAGAAGGATTATATGAAGAAGAATGCTTCATCAGGATTGGAGGAAGACTTATTAGCAACTTGCAATATGCAGATGACAAACGTGCTTGCTAAAAGGGATAACTTGCTGATGAAGATCAAGGATCACAACCTTAGGTATGGATTACAACTCAATTTAAAGAATAAAAATGTTCAATAGGTAACATTGTGAAATTGTCAAGGAATGTTGTCTGCTTGGATTCATAACCAATGCTTATGGAAACAGCAGTCAAGAGATCAAAAGACACATTGCATTGGGGAAATTGGCTGCACAAGACCTTTTTAGAGAGTCAAAAAGCAAGGGTGTTATTTTGAGAGTAGCATGAGCCTGACCCAAGCCATATATTTTAAAGGACGACTCATGAAGAATTGATAGATTTGAATTGTGTGCTGGTGAAGAATATTGAAAATATCCTTAACTGTCAAAAGCACAACAAATCTATCTTGGAAGAAGTATGGATGTTGAGCCTTTGTCTTCCATACTTTGTCTAGGTTGTCCGGAGAGACCAGTCCCTAGCGAAGGACATCATTCTTGGTAACATTGAGGAGTAGCAAATATTAGGAAGGCCCTCAATGAGATGGATTAATAGAGGGGCTGCAACAATGAGCTCATGCATAAGAACAATTGTGAGGATGGCATAGGGCAAAGACATTTTTCATTCTTATGCACATAGAGTGATTATGGTCTTAACCAACTCCCTCTAACAATAACAACAATTATTACTGTTCATATACTCTTCAGTAGACAGCCACTCCCTCTTGATAGTTGTGTGTGAGTCTAGAAGTTCCTCTGAACACTGTTCATTATGGGTGACTGTCCTGATACTTGGAATTTCAGTAGTACAGCTTTCAGTGTGATAGTAACACGCAAGCCACCACTGTACAACAAACGACAGAAGATTGGCAGCATTTTCAAACAACTCATGTGGATGTGAAAGTTGAACAGTGGAAAAGGAAAACCTAAAAAGAATTGATGTATTTAATTTATTGCGTATGCAGATAATATTGAAAATACAGTGGATTTCTAGTAAAAGAAACAAATGTGTCTCAGAAGAAGGAGCTAGAATAATCTTAGAAGCAAGGATGGTGAGACTCCCTCACACATACTTTAGACATATTATTAAGAGTGACTAATTGCTGGACAAGTAAAGTAAAGGGTTAGTAAAACAGAGGAAGACTCTGGACAAAACCAATTCATAAAGTGGTTACAGCAATAGACTGAAACTGAAGCATAAACATTTTGAGGATGGTACAGAACCAGGCAGTGCTTCCTTCTATTCTGCACAGGCTTGATGCTTCAGAACCTGTACAATGGCACCGGACAGCAACAATAACCACTACTGTAGCTTTTCTTTAGATATAAAGTGATCTATAACCTCTGTCTCTACCTTCCTGATTTTATAGTCTGCAACATGAACATAAGTCATTGCCAAATTTGGAAATATATATAAATGGCTATCATCACTAAACACCATGGAATTAAACTCACACATAAAATAATAGTCATTTTTTCTTATGTAATTGGAGTTTTCCAAACACTTAAAATAAATCGTTAAACTGTCAAAATCTGTATAAAAAATAAAAGTGATAGTAGCTCAAATTAAGAACTCTAAAAAAGATAGTGTTTATGGCTTTAAGGAAAAGGAAGACTGAAGAATGTACCCATTTAAATTATGATGCTGGCAAAAAAATGTAATCTACCATGTACTATGAAACAAAGAAAATAATCTGTTTGATAGAAGTTCAATCACAATGCTTAGAAGCAACAATGGCGAGACTCTATCTTGCTTACTGGGAGTGACCAATATTAGAGAATTAGGTTAAGTAGAGGGTAAGTGAAAATGATGAAGATCCTCAAGGAAATGATTTAAGAAAGTGGCTCAAACAAAATCTTTTCACGGCTACTGAGTTCATTTCGATGCTTAGCGACCTTATGAAATAAAGCCTCAGTGCTCTCGAGGTTTTGCAGGGGTTTGAGGCCCTCCGTCTTTACAGAAGCAAACTGCCGCCTCTCTCTCGGGGACTCACGGAGGATTGGGACTGTTGACTCTGAGGCTAGCAGCCCAAGGTCTAACCCATGATCTCAGCTGGACTCAGAATGGGTTGGAATATAAACCTGGCAGACATACCGATGTTTTGTTCTGTTTTACAGAAATGTTTTGTTCTGTTTTACAAAGCAGAACCCGTAACATGACACCTACAGCAAAAACGTGACTTTTAAAGCCTACTTTATTTAGCTGGCACACATACAATAAATTGAATAAAATTGAATATAGTCGCTCTCCAGTGTGCTGGCGGCCCTGACTCCTCACTATCGTCTTACGACAGGCCTACATCACCCATAAAGAAATCTCTTTGATTCCTTAAGGACAAGAGATTTTAAATATCAGTGTATAATTCATTATACTGGTTAAATAATGTTATTTATAAATAAAATAAAATAATTTTAAATTGAAATGTATTTCAGGCACAGTATTATTTTAACTACTTTTATTTATTGGTGATTAGGCAGAACTATATTTTAAAGTAAATGAAACAAAATTTTATGTTGGGAAGTTTTTATTAGAACCCTTCTATTTCATTCCCTTGGCCTTCGTGGTTCTTTGGTATTTCTCCACAGAAGAATCCCAAGGCCAGATTCTCCAAAGGGTATGGACAAATCCAAATTTGTCTTTCTATGCTTCATAGTTGTGGATACTAGTCACCAAGGCAAAAAATTCTTCTAAAGCCATCATATTCTCCCATTTATACTTTCTAGTAAACAACAAATAATTTCCCCAAATGCATATTTTATATTCAACAGGAAAGCAATTAACAATAGCAAGTAGAATAATTAAATGAGTAACCCTTCTACAGTTTTGCGATGGAAGCTTAAATTATACAAATGGACTTTAAAATAATTCAAGTAATCCGTCCACTCATTATTAAAATTAATGTCAACATTAAGTATTTTTAAAATAAGTCTAGAAAATAAAACAGCAAAGAAAACAAAGCCCCTGGCTATATTATTGTATATACATTACATGTGTTTTCAGTATACTTGTACACAGATTTGACAAGCTGAGCAAGTTCAAATACTTTCTTAACAGACTGGCTAAAAAAATGAGTCAGTTTTACTTTCACTTCAAGCAGTGTTTTTTCATGAACACTTTGACCATTTACTATTTAAAATTGAAAATGTAAGCATGCATTTCTGACTTTCGAACATAAAAGTCATCTCATTAAATTTTCTCATTTGCTACAATTGTGACACACAAAATATAAGTGAGTTTGCAAGTCTTGGAGGTGTTTTGTGAAAATAATTTTGGCATTGGCTTTAACATTCAAACAGGTTAATATCAATAAGTACTCAGGTTTCATCCTTGTGATCCGGTCACTACATCAGGTTCTATATTTGCACTGCGCTATGGCGATGGAAGAAGGCAAGTGAACTCACTCTCATAGCAATACCCATTCAGGCAAGGGCTGGAACTGCATTCATTGACACTGATTTCACAGCGTGGACCAGCAAAGCCATTTCTACATTGGCACTGGAACCCATGGGGGAAGGTTTCCATATCCGTTTCTGCTCTACAAGGGCTGTAAACCTCACAGTTTCCAAATTCACAGTTAGAACATGGAACAGAAAAAAAAAGAAAAAGAAAAGAAATCAAATTAATACTGATTTAATGAACCAGGCACTGCAATTTATGTCAGTTACCAGGCATATTTTCCATTGCAAATGTATTCCATTTCATCTCCAGGCAGTGACTCATAATTCCCTGCAACATTACCATTGTGATGCTCCCTCTCTACATAACGATTTAAGAAAAATATGTTGTTGATTATCTCTGTATGCTTCATGTACCAGATTACCAGCAGGCAGCAATGCTAAGTGACAACCTTTTAAAAATACCATTATGTTCCTTTATACTTCCTGCCTCTTGTTCAACAATGTTCTCAGAAGACCCTGCACATAAAAAGGCATATTACAAATAATTCTATGTTCCTCATGTTTCCTTCCTGTGGAGGTTGAGATCACTGTGAGATTTAGTTGATGGATTTATCACAACCCAAATAGTTGAATAGGGAAACATTTTAATAAAGCTTTTATAAATTATAGCAGCACCCTAGCCTTGGTTTATTTTCTTTCTTTTGTGAATTGTGTGAAAGGTTACAGAGCTGATAAGTTTCACATTTAACAACTCAGAAATATTTTGATTAATTTAATTCATTGTAATCCACTCCTAGATGTATCATCATTTACCTCATTTCTTATGTTTCCTGTTTCCCGTTTCCCTGAGCTTTCTGAAATTTATACTTGGATAAATGATACTGTTTTGATCTCTAATGTTTATTATTCTAAAGTGTGTATACCCCCACTAGTATTATTGCTCCACCAATGCTATTTCAAACCCGAAAAACAAATTTAATTCCCTCAAGCAAAATCTGTAGTCAGTTCCTACTCACATAATGTTGCTTTGAACAATAGAACTAAATACTGCCCAGTCCTTCTCCATCCTCACAAGCCCTCTGTTTGAGCTCCGGGCTGCTGCCAGTAGTCAGTTCATCTTGTCAAGGGTCTTCCTTACCACTGCTTCTCTCCTCTACCAAGCACGAGGTCCTATTCCAGGAAATGATCTCTCCTGAGAAATTGTCCGAAGTATAGGAGATGAAGTCAGCCGTCCTGGCATCTGAGGAGTGCTCTGGCTGTATTTCTTCCAAGGTAAGTTTGGTCTTTTGACAAGTCACGTTCCTTGGAATGTTTTTACCAGTACCGTAATTCAAATGCCTTTTTTTCCGCTCTTCCTTATTCATTGTCTAGCTTTCACATACAGACGAGGCAACTGACAATGCCATGGCTTTGGTTGGGATAGACCTGAAAGCAGCATCCTTTTATTTGTCACCGCTTTACAAAGTGCTGCCTCCATGAGCATGGATTGTGGATTCAAGCACGACAACTTCAAGCTTTTCTCTTTGTGAAATAATGTTAGCTATTGGTCCAGTCGTGAGGATATGGGTTCCTTTACACTAAGTTGTAATTCATATTAAAGAACGCAGCCCTTTACTCTTCATCAGCCAGTGCTTCAATTCCTCCTCGTTTTAGGCAAGATGTGTCATTGCTATTGCAGGTTATTAATAAGCCTTCCTCCAATTCTGATACTGCATTCTTCGTATCTAGTTCAGCTTCTCTGATCATTTGCTCAGCATACAGATTACATAGATATTTTGAGAGGATACAACCCTGAAGCACACTCTTCTTTATTTTAAACCATGCCAGTATTCACTAGTTCTGGGCCCACAACTGCCTCTTGATCCATGTAGAGATTCTACGGGAGCTCAATAAAGTGTTCTGGAATTTCCATTCTTCTCAGGGTTTACAAATGCCTTTATAAATTCAATAAGACAGAATAAACATTTTTATATTATTCCCTGCTTTCAGCCAAAATCCTTCTGACATCAGCAATAAAATCACTTCGTCCACATCCTCTTTGGATCTGGCATACATTTCTGGCAACTTCCTGTCAATGTACTGCTACAAATATAATTAAATGTTCTGAAGTAAAGTTTTGCTGACATGTCATATCAATGATAATGTTTATAATTTTTACATTCTGTTATATCATCTAGAATGAGTAAAAATATCGAATTGGTATTCTGTTAATTTCTGGTGCCTAGTTTTTGGCTAATGCTTTCATTGTAGCTTAGACTTCTTCCATAAGTGTCATTTTTTTTTTTCATCTTAAGCTACCTCTTCAAATGAATGAATGGTGACTAGTTATTTTTGGTACAATGACTGTTTATTCTTTCCACCTTCGTCAGTCAGTATTTTGCCCATAGAACCTTTCAGTACTACAGCTCGAGTCTTGGATTTCCGCCTCAGTGCTTTCAATTTCAGACGTGCTGAGCAAGCTCTTCCTCTTTAGTTTTCTAATCTCAAGTCTTGGTACATTTCTTTACAATACTTTATCCGCTACCTTGAGCTGCAGGAATCCATTATTTCTTCTTCTGCATTAGCTACTCTAAAATTAATAGTAAGTTTTGGAGTCTTTGTAGCATCCACTTCGATCTTTTCTTTCTTTCCTGTCTTTTTAATGACCTTTTCTTTCTTCCCATGTGATATTCTTGATGTCATTACATAGCTTATTAAGTTTTCTGTTGTTAATGTTTAATGTGTCAAATCTATTCTTGAGATGTTCTTAAAATTTAGGTGGGATATCTTCAAGGTCATGTTT
The DNA here is from genome assembly GCF_000313985.2 of Echinops telfairi. NCBI lineage: Eukaryota > Metazoa > Chordata > Mammalia > Afrosoricida > Tenrecidae > Echinops > Echinops telfairi. The sequence continues at coordinate 3,615,854 of NW_022107432.1, read as the reverse complement.
TTGCTCATGTGGACTTGCTTCAATTTTCCTCAGCTGCAACCTGAACTTACGTATGAGTAGCTGAGGGTCGGCTTCTCAGTCCGCTCCTGGCCTGATGTTAGCTGTTGATATTTGGTTTCTCCATTGTCTCATCATGCAGATGTAGTTAACTTTCTTTCAATGTAGTCCATCTTGATAAGTCCACAATCATCTCTTAAGTTGTTGAAAATAGGTATTTGCAATGAAGAAGTCATTGGCCAGGCAAAATTCTATCATATGACTTTCAGCTTCATTTATAACATCATGGCCATATCTTCCAACCACTGTTCCTTCCTCTTTGTTTCCAATTTTTAGGTTACAGTAGCCAATAATTATCAATAAACCTTGATTTTATGTTTGATCAATTTCAGACTGAGGAAGTTAGTAAAAATTTTTAGTTTCTTCATCACAAGCTTTAATGGTTAATGCATAAATTTGAATGATAGTTGTCTTCACTGAAGTTCACTGTATGCTGATAGATATTATGTGATTATAGACAGCATTGTACTTTAAGATAAATCTTGAAATGCCCTTTTTGGCAAATTTATGCCATTCCATTTGAATTTGTCATTCCCAACAAAATAAACCATATGATTGTCTGATAAAAAATGGAAAATACCAGTCCATTTTGGCTCAATTTAGGCACTCAATTTCCCCATCTGCTTGTAATTTTATTGTTTTGTGGTGGCTAGTGTGTTGCTGCAATCCTGGGAGCTGTGCATGGCCAACCGAGGTGAACAGGATTCAGCAAATCCTCCAGACGAAGAAGAGACTCTGAAGGAAGTGGGGGTCCACTTCTGATGAATTAGCCACCGCCAACCTTAAGAATAGCGGCAGAACCTTCTCAGACACTGAAACCTCATGAGACGCAGCAGACCATTTTCAGCTATGATGCAGGAGGACGGGGCTCTCACATCAGAAGGTCCTCAAAATATTACGGAGCAAGGCCTATATTCTCCGAGTGGAGTCAATCATAATTATCTAGATGGTGTAAATGTCTGAGACCTTCATTGGTTCCTTGAACAATACTCAAAATGAAAAGAAATATTTGCAAACATAGTTTAATAATTGTTTTTTTGAATGTATGAAGTATGACTTTAGAAAAAAGGGGAAATTTGTCAGTATTGAAATGCTAAAAACTTGTCTCTGTTCTTGAAAAATGTTGAGCAATGAGAGTGAGTTCACTTCCAAACCTGAAGGGTGATTCAGGACTCCACCAGTCTCTTTCCAACTACTCTCTTTTATGACGTTGAATTTTGTTCTATATTTTGCGCCCCCCCGCCCCCCCCCCTCCACACACACACACACACACAACCCAAGACTTTCTAATTTGATCCCTTTAAAGGTATTTGGTAGTGGTTACTGAACATCATCTAGTTCTTCTGATCTCAAATATAGAGACTGGTATTTGTATGGTCCATTAGCCCATTGAACTAATTATTACCAAATGTCTGTTTCATCGTTCTTCTCTCCTCCAGATAGTCATACACACCTTAGATAGTCACTCATGCGATTTTAAGAACCCAATTTATGTTCACCAAAATAAGATATAGAACATTGTCTTTATGAATTATGAGACAGTATAAAAAAATAATGGAAATTTATTTTTCAAAGCTAGGTATTTACTTTTTTTTTTTAAACAAAACAACCTTATCACCTTCAATGTACTCTCCCTTACACTTAATACATTTGTCAAATCTGTGATTCCATTATTGGAAACATTTTTCAAACTTTCTGTTTGGACGGCTGAAAGCACCTCCCCTGTTTTGTTTTCCTTCACATTTTTTGCATCATCAAATCGCTGTCCTTTTATGACCCTCTGCCTTATGAAAACAAAAAGAAGTCACACAAAGCGAGGATCAGGTGAGTAAGGTATGTGGGGCAAGAGAGGCATGCTGTTTTTGCCCAAAACTGACTCAATGAGATGGCTGCATGAGCAGGTGCATTGTCATGTGGAAAAACCATTCCCCTGTCTGCCACAAATCTGGCCTATTTTGTTGCACACCTTTACACTACCTTTTCAGAACCTCTAAGTAGAAAGCTTGATTAATGGTATGAATGAGTGGAAGAGTACGCATTTTATCTGGGAAAAATAATTCTATAAAGTCAGTATAATTCATTCTCCGATTATTTTCCCAAGCCCTGACTTAATACCACTGAAGGAAAAATAAACATTCAAGAAATTTCCTCAGCATTGAAGGCTTTTAAATTAAATCTATTTTTAATTTATAAAAATGATTTAAGAAACTAAGTATTATTAAGTAAAGATGATAGAAAGGTTAAAAGGGTGAAAAATTGGAGAACCTAGTCAAGACTGACATTTGTTATGAGATTGTAGCCCTCTTCTGAAAAGCATACAGCTTACAAAGCATAGATCAAATAATATTATCTTATTATCACATTGAGCAGAGTAAACTTTAAAAATATGTGGCTTATTAACTTTTTTTCTAACCCTAACCCTAACCCGTGGCTTATTAACTTCTATTTGGTATAAATATAAAAGCAAAACCACCTAATTACCCAACCAATAGACACTACCACAGAGTCAATTCCAACTCATACTGCCCTTTGGGGTTTCTGATGCTGTAAATATTTACAGGTTCAGCCTCATCTGGTGGTTTCACACTGCTGACCTTCAGTTTGTATCCCAATGCTTAACCCATATTTCACCACATTTCTTTTTCTATTTTCTATAAATTAGGAGAATAGAGACAGTAATGTAAAGAACATAGCTCTGATGTATACTTACTTATTTAGCCCCAATTAAGAGTTTGGTTGTTAACAGAAATATCACTGATTTGAAACCACTCAGTGGGTCTGCTGGAGAAAGATAGAGCAGCCTACTTTCAAAAAGATTACAACCAAAACACCCAATGGGTTGATCTACTCTGTAATATGGGGTCACTATGAATCAGAATCAACCCAGTGCCACTTAAGAAGAACAACATTGTGGGACATAAAGTCAATATAAATCAAGTTCTGATCATTATGTCTTACTCACAAAAATAACAATTAATTAGAATTTAAAACATTCCAGCCACTGTTGGAAGTGTTTTACATATGCTAACTCATTTTATCCTCATAAATAACCTGTAAGTAGGTATGGTCGTTCTTGCTTACAGATGAGGAAACAGAGGCACAGGGAGATGGTATCAGTGGGAGGGCCCTACTTCCTGAAAGGCCATCTGGCCCTAGAGTCTATGGAGTATTGCACCTGATTCTCATCTAACATACAAACATGTTGTGTGTTTTGAAATTTGAGTAATTGTCAATATGTTCAAGTAAGTAAATTTACATTTCAAACATAGATTGATCTTCATTTAATGTCTGATTGTCAATATTTTAAAATAATATACTATGATAGTAACTGAATAGATTGTTTAACTGATATTCCTTGGAAACAGCTTATTCACATAGCTGTTAAAAAATCCCCCACATCTTACATTCTAGGAATTATCTTTAACTAGAGGTAGAAAATGCTAAAAAAATGACCTTCTTTTTAATAACCTTGCAAAAGGTTAGCTATACCTTTAAGCGTTCATGGAGTATTACCAGTTAAATGATTAGTGCCTGCCTTTTCATGCCCTATATCCTCAAATTTGATCATTAAAATGTAGTGAATTTAGATTAAGCCTGTAGTAGAATTTAAGACACTGCCATCGGGTTAATTCCAATTCATAGCAACCGAGTAGAATGAGCCCTCTGTGTTTCTAATACTGCACATCTCTATGGGAGTAGAAAACCTCAGTTTGTATCCTGTGCAGTAGCTGATTGTTTCAACCTATGGAGCTTGTGAGGAGCAGACCAGTATGGACCCCACTGTGCTGTTATTTCTTCTTTCTATATAATACAACTTTTCTTGTAAATAAAAAATAGTACTATATTTGAGAAATTTAATTCACATTTAAATTGATAAGAAAATGGTCATTTTCATATTGTATAGATTAGATTATTCAATAGATACTACCATGTATATTTGTGTCCATTATAAAATTGAAAAATCAATATGCATTAACCACCTGATAAATTTACTTAGCCACAGGGAAAATTAAGCATTTTGAGTCCTTTCGCATCTACTATATTAACATATGAACTATATCAACTATATTAACTATAAAAATGAAGCAACTGGATAACAGCCATTTGAAACAATCACAGGAAAACCTATCTACCGGTAATTTCTGCAAGATAGAACACAATTTGATTGCAAATGGGAAAAAAATACATTAAGGGATGTATAAATCAGAATCATTTCCATCCTGGAATATGCATACTTTTTGACTCTGGTTCTCTTATACATTTTAACTTACCATATAAATTTAGAAACATATCATTCAAAAAATTTGTGAAGCATAATATTTAAAAAACAATTATTTGTTAATTTATTTAGCAAAGGCACACTATACTTGATTTGTATTTTCCACATATTTTCTCATGATTATATTAGGGCTATGAATTTTGGGGGAGACTATAGAAATTCAGTGTTATTATCATGACAAATCAGGGTACATGCTAGCAACTAGACTTATTACTGGTAATGTTAACCTTGATCCATTGGTTAATGTGGTATCAGGAAGATTTTTCCAAAGGATAAAAATAGCTAGTTTTATCCTTTTCATGTTTTAGTAAATAGAAGCAAGTCACCAAGTCCTGCTAATGTTTATGGGAAGAGGGTCAATCAAGCTCTATCTCCTGAAGAAATGAGTTTCAAAATGCTTGTGGACATAGGTTAAAGCAAGTACATTCATCAAATAGTATGGCACACACAGTCTGAGGCCATTCAAATGTATGAATACTAAGTCATCTATTCACACTTACTTGACCATTCATTTATTTGAATAAGGTTAGTTTTTAAATTTTGTTATTATTAATTCATGTTTTCATATTTCATATTTCATATCATTTTCTGATAAGTGTCCAAAATCCATGAGGAGATTTCTCACCATCCTCCCTTCAAAGGAGCACTCTGGCTGTACTTCTTCCAAGACGGATTTGTTGATTGTTTGGAGCCCATGATACTTTCAATATTCTTCACCAGCACTATAATTTGAATGCATCAATTCTTCTTCAGTCATCCTAATGCCATGTCCGGTGTGTGGTGTTGAAATAGGTCATGCAAGGCTCATGTTCCCGTGTGCTTTCCTGTCTTTCATAAACCAGTGACTTCTCTATGAGGATGTCTCATTCTTCCAGTGCTTGAGAGGTAACACCTATTGCAGTTTTTCTATGCCTGTTTCATTCTAGCTTCCTGGTGTGTGTTGCATGCATGCAATTTTTCCTCTTTAGTTCATAGATCTTCATATTATGAGAAATCACAATCAATATGAATCATCTGCATCAACGCTTGACTTAAATGGGGAGACTTTTATTCTTACTCATGACTCCATAATAAAAATATAATTGGTGGCTTAGGAAAACATGAGTATATTTTTCATGTGGAGATCATTTATCAAATTTGTTCCCACAAGGCAAGCAATGGCAAAAATAAATATTGTTCCTCATTTTTAAACTGAGAATTTTTTTAACCTCAGAAAAGCATTCCTTTCTCTTGAAATGCTTGTCCTAAGACTAAACTTCTAAACCTTGAGACAATTGATATCTTGAGCCAGATGGTTATTGGTTCATTGTAGTATTTAAACCATCCTTTTCCTCCAAACACTGGGACTGAATCCACAGGTCATGATTAAAACAAATAGCTCTATACTTTGGCAATTGTAGCCCAGAGGGACAAAATGGCATCTAGCTGAGAAATAATGCTTTACAAAATCTGATTACGCTTGGACTGCTATACTTTGATGTAGCACAAGTTATCTAAATGGAGAAACAATAGAGTGAATAATGCTCATCCATCCCCAGGTGACCCAGAGGGATAGTTGGTGACTACATTTAGCTTGTGACCATTGAATATCACATCTCTCATGTGAAAAATATGTACATGCCACCACAAGTATCTTTCCCCATTAAAATTAGCTCAGATTTTAGGATCTTATTATCTTAATTTGATACAGATGAAAATGAGACTATTTGATTGTAGTTTGTTCTTTTGTAGCTCAACTCAACATAGAGACCTAAGCAAAGAAAACACAAATCATCTCCATATTTTCCATTTACAAAGGTGAAGTAGTATCGGGAATACTAAAATTGGCATACTCACCCACACAGACCCACAAATAAGTGGATGTGAAAACCACATGGTAACACTGATCTACGGTGTTTCTGTGGTTCTTACTCTTCAAGGTTTAAAGGTACAGGAGGAAAGGAAATAGAAATCAAGGAAAGAATAGGAAGTAAAAGACATTTATAGAGGTATAAATATAGACAGATAAATATATTAATATATAATAATATATATTAATATATAAAGATAGGATATAGGCCTATGTACATATATTTATGTAAGTATCGAGGAAACAGATGGACATTAGGCCTCTACTCAAGTCCTCCCTCAATGCGAGAACACTTTTTTGTAATATTCTGGCATTCTGTGATGCTCACCTTCCAGATGCAATCATTGAAGTTAAAATGGGGACATAATAAAGTGTTGTGAAGAAAGCTATTAGAAGATACAGCATCTGAGGTCCTACAGGCTTGCAGTTAAATAAGCAGCCACCTAGCAGGGAAACAACAAAGCCCACATGGAGGAAGCACACCAGGCTGTGTAATCATGAGGTGTCAATGGGATCAGGTATCAGGTATAAGAAGACCCAAAACAAACAATCATATTGATGCAAATGAGGGGGGTTGGAGTGGAAACCCAAAGTCTGTCTGTAGACAATTAGACATCCCCTCACAGAAGGGTCACAAGGAAGGGACGAGCCAGGCAGGATGCATTATAGCACAGATAAAACACACAACTTTCCTCTAATTCTTTAATGCTTCCCCCATCCCACTATTATGACCCCAGTTCTACATGCAAATCCGGCTACACCAGAGCAGGTACATTGGTATAGGTAAGAGCTCTGGACACATGTAATCTAATACAGATAATTCCCCTCAGTAACAATAATGTGCATAGTGAAACCATATGGGTAGGGGGAAGGCTGGGGGGCAAAGGGGGAGAAAGGGGGAACCGATCACAATGGTTGACATATACACTCCCTCCAGGGGGATAAACAACAGAAACATGGGTGAGGGGAGTGGGTAGTGTAAGATATGAAAATAATAATAATTTATAATTTATCAAGGGCTACAAGGGAGGAAGGGTCAGGGAGGGAGGGAAAAAAGAGGAGCTAATACCAAAAGCTCAATTAGAAAGAAAATGTTTTAGAAATGGTTGAAATATATGTACAAATATGCTTGATAAAATTGATGTATGGATTGTTATCAGAGCTGCAAGAGTCCCAAAGAAAATGATTTATATTTTTTTAAAAAGAAAGAAAAGCATATTAAAGAAATGACCCAGAGTTGCATCTCATTAGCTTTATCAGTCTGGTTTATGTCATACAAAATTTGCTTGAAATATGCTTTCTGTATCTTGTGTTATGAATCAGAGTATGTTCTTAAGATTAAAAAATAAAATAGGAAGTAGGTATCATTTAGGGAGTGAGGTCTAAGGGCCTCTGTCTTAAAAACCATTCAATCATTTTAACAAAGTATTTATTAATCACAAACTCAATCTTGCTCTTGAGACTCTGATTCAATGGAAATAATCGGCTTTGATCTTTGCCCTGACTTCATTTTTACTTTGAATATCTTTTGTAAGATTAGGGCCTGGACATAAGAATTATACTTATCTTTGAACACAGCAATCCTATGTTAAAATAACTTACTTGTATAATGTTTAAAAAAATCTTATCATTAGCTCATTTCTTTCATCTATTTTATCACAGAACACAAAGTCTGACATAATTTTTTCTTAGCTCAGTTTATGAGTTCTACATATTTTCTATTTTTAGTACCAACAAAGGCAGCATCTTGCCAGTTTGTATTTGGTCAATCACAGTATGTTTTTTAATCCGCCAACCTCCAATAGCAATTTCCTCACTGTCCTTGTGTCCCAGTACTGTTAGTGATTCCCCACTGCCTTTGAAGCCTCTTCCCAAAGAACCCCTACATTAAATGACGCACATATTAAGTTATATATGTCAGCACCTCATATCTGTGAGCCTCATATCTCATATTTTGATTCACTAGCTAAAAAAACACACAACTGTCATACATAGAGACTCATGCATCGTTCTAAAAGTCAACTACGTGGTTCTTCTGATCCACATATTGGCTGGATTCTCTCAAGAGACTGTTTTAATGATGTCTATCTTGTACCAGAAAAAAAAAGACAGGGCCAGTGGTGTTAGTGGCGAAACAGGGAGGGTGGAGGGAGAGTGGGTAGGAAGGAGGGAACCGATTACAA
>NW_022107432.1:3568807-3606566 GCF_000313985.2 Echinops telfairi | reverse complement strand
GTAAGATTTTTTGTTCTGATGATGCCTTACACCTGATCCCTTCGACACCTCGTGGTTGCATAGGCTGGTGTGCTTCTTCCATGTGGGCTTTGTATGGATTGTGTATGGATTGTGATAAGAGTTGTATGAGCCCCTAATAAAATGTTTAAAAAGAAAAAAAAAAGACACTTTCAATGGATGTCTTTTTTCTACTTGATGTCCAATCCTTCAGACATTCTCCACCCAATTCTCTTCCTAATAGAATAGTGCCTAGCGCTCAAGAGTATGACAACAGAAAGAGAAACATCCTAAAAATTTCACAATATTAATTGTTGTACACATTTTATTATACAAAGTAAGTCACAGAATCAGACCACTTTTCAAGGGAAAGGTTATTGACTCCAGTCCTTGATATAAGAAATCCTTGTGGCTATAAGAAACCTAACCACCACAGGTGACAAAAATAGATAATCTAAAAATATATTTCTGCTCTAATATAGATAATTAGAACTACACAATAGCTATATATATTTTCATCTACATCTCATTAATACTTGTGTGTGGTATTTTAATGATAATTTAGATACAAATAATTTATAATTATTTTCTTTTATCCGTGTTTTATGTGTCTAATTTAAATTTTAAATATTTAATGGCACTGCTAGACATGATATCTCATTCATTTATGTTGTTATTAAAATATAAACATGCGATTTATAAAAGTATCCAGACTTGCTGATGACTAACTACATGGTTACTTTTGTAAATACTTGTAAGAACTTAGAAAGAACGTCATTTATGCAGTAATTGGAGTTAGTGTTCTATCCAAATAAAAATGACTCTTGCAAGTATTAATGCTGTTATAAACTTTAATTAGATGTTTTGTTTCTGTCAATTTCTTGGATATTCATGTTAAAACCTCCAGTATGATTATGCATTTCTGTGTTTGTTTTATATTTTGCACTACTTTTCTTCTAGACTTTTGTAGATTGTTGTTAAAAACATATACAATTATTATTTTATATCTTCTTTGCTTATAAATATTTTTGCATTAAATTTTTTAGAAAATTAAGTATATTTTTAATTCTGTTCGTTTCTGCTATAGTTACTGTAGTGAAGTGAAATGTCTTAATATGTATCTTCTATCCATGCCTCATTATAGACATTATCATTGATATCAGAAGCAAGTAAATTTTTGCTGAAGATCATCCAACAGTTGCAGAAACAAATTAACAGGGAGATTCCAGAAGTTCAGGCCAGATTCAGAAGAGAATGTAGAACAGGGGAATTATTGCTTATGTCATATGGATCCTAGCTCAGAAAGATGTTTACACGTGTTTTATTGACTATGCAAAGGCATTATACTGTTTGGAGCATAACAAACTATGGAGATTCTTGAGAAGAATGGGAATTCAAGAACACTTCATTTGTTCCCATGCAGAACCTATATGTGGATCACAAGGCATTTGTGGGAACAGAGCAGGGGATTTAGAGTTAGGAAAGGTATTGGAGTTGTGTCCTTTCACCATATTTATTCAATCTATATGCTGAGCAAATGATATGAGAAGCTGGCTTATAAAAAGAAGAAAGTGGAATCAGGATTGGAGGAAGGCTTATTAGTAACCTGTAATTTGCATATGTCAAGATCTCGCTTGCTGATAGTGAGAAGAAAATGAAGTACTTGCTGAGGAGGACCACAGATTGCAGCCTTTGGTGTGGATTACAACCCAATGTAAAGAAGACCGAAATCCTCTCGACAGGATCGCCAAGTAACAACATGATAAACAGGAAAGAATGGCCATTTTCAAGGATTTTGTTTTGTGTAGTTCCACAGTCAGTGCTCATGGGAGTAGCAGTCAAGAGATCAAAAACTCAAAATACCCAAACCCAAGGCCATTAAGTTGATGCGGTCTCACAGCAACCCAACAAGACAGAGTAGAATTGCACCTGGGATTCTGAGACTGCACCTCTTTTAAAAATCATTTTATTGGGGGCTCTTACAGCTCTTATCACAATCCATCCATCCATCCATTGGGTCAAGCACATTTGTACATATGCCATTATCATTTTCAAAATATTTTTTTCTACTTGACCCCTTGGTATCAGTTCATTTCCCTCCTCCCCCACTCTCCCACCCTCATGAACCTTTGATAATTAATTTTTTTTTTCATGTCCTATACCAACCACTAAGACTGCAACTCTTTACAGGAGTAAGAGCACCTTGTCTTTCTCCTGCTGAACTTCTGGTGGTTTTAAACTGCTGGATTTATGGTTAGCAGCCCAACGCATAATCATTACATCACCAGCACTCCTTAACACATCAAATATGTTCAACTGATTAAATCTGCTGCACAAGATAGTTTTAGAGTTTTAAAAACAGGATGTTACTTTGAGGTTAAAGTGCTCCTGACAAACCCAGAGTATTTTCAGTTGCTTCACAAGCATGTGAAAATTTTATGAGGAAGAAGGAAGACAGAAGAAGTATAGATGCATCTTAATGGTGGTACTTGTGAAGAATATTGGAAGTATGATGCTTTGCCAAAAGTACCAACCATCTGTCTTGGAGGAAGTACAGCCTAAGTGTTCCTTAGAGGCCAGGATAACGAGATTTCATCTTACATACTTTTGACATGTTGTCAGCAGAGACCAGTTCCTGGGGAGGACGTGGTGTTTGGTAGAGTGGAAGGCCTTCATCAACATGGATTGACACAGTGGCTGTGACAATGGGATCAAGCAAAGGAACATCACACAGGATTGGTCACTGCTTCATCCTGTTGGACATCGAGTTACTATGAGTTGTGGCTGATGAGGAGCCTTAATTGCCTTAGTGGTTAGTCCTTGACATGGGATCCACATGGTGGAAGTTTGAAACCACTAGTAGCAACTTGGGAGAAAGACTGGGTTTCTACTCCTGCCTAAGAAAGCCACAGAAGAGCTTACTCTGAGTCAGTATTGACTCAGACAGTGGGGTGTTTTTTTTTTTTCTCTTGGCCATACCTAACAACAACAATTCACATAAAATAGAATATCACAGCAGAATAGATTCCTTCCTTTAAAGCAGTGGTTCTTAACTAATGCATAGCGGCCCCTTTGGGGATAAAACAAGCCTCTCATAGGGGTGACCGGATTCTTAACAGTAGCAAAATTACAGTTATGAAGTAGCAACACAAATGATTTTATTGGGGGGGGTATCAGGACACGAGGAACTATATTAAAGGGTCATGGCACTAGGAATTTTGAGAACGACTGTTTTAGAGTCTGTTCTTTGTTCATAGATATGTAAAAGTCATACGCATTGCAGTTTAAATGAGCCTTATATTAACCTTATAAGTGGTCTCTCTGCTATTTGTAACAACCTGCTGAGGATGTCTCCACGAGTCACTCAGAGCCTGAACCCCAGTCTAATGGGATCAGTGACTTTCCTATCAGGACCAGCACGTTGATATGCAGCTAACAGATACTGCTCGCCAGCATCCAACACACTGACCGGGGGTGTGGCAGGGGCTGTAACATATGTATTACCCCATGCATCTGCTCTCTTTGTGACCACTCCCTCTTTGCTGAATTATGTCTCTGATTGTAATCTGTACTTAGTATTTCTAAGACTTTGAATATCTTTTGGAAACCTATAATGCAGAAGAACACACTAACAGTTCTATTCCCTTATGAATGGCTACTATAATCTAAGAACTATAAAGAGTGTTAATGAGAAAATAGGGACAAAGTTAAGGGCTCTAATATTGGGAATAAACAGTAACATACAAAATAATAACACACACAAAGTAGGAGTCAAAATAGACACGTGGGACCTTCTAAAAATAAGACATTTAATTTCATCAAGAAACTTCATCAAAAGAGTGAAAAGGAAATCCACAGTCTGCAGAAAATGTTTTGACAATGAAATATTGGACAAAGAACTAATTTCGAAAATCGATATAAAACTGCAACACCTCAATGAGAAAAGACCTAGTATTCCAATTTTTGAAAGGGCAAAAGACATGAACAAACATTTTACCAGAGAAATATGCAGGCAGCCAGCAGACAAATAAAGCAATGTTCAAGATATCTAGCCCTGCAAAGATCAAATCTAATCAACAATGAGATGTCAACTTACACCAGCATTGACAGGAAAGTAAAAAAGCAAAGAAACAAGCAAAAAACAAATGCTTGGGAGAGCGCCGAGAGATTGAAATCTTCATTGGTGGCTCTGTAAAAATGTGCAACCACTGAAAAAAGTGGCATTATGACACTTCAAACAAATAGGATTAGAAACTCCATATGACCCAGCAATCTCTTTGCTGAGTATATACCTAGGGCAGTAAGAGGCATAGTGTCAACACCTATCTGCGTACTCATGTTCACCAAACCTCTTCAAAATAGCAAGAAAAGGGAAACAATCTCAATGACCCTCAGTGGAAGAATGGATAAGTAAAGCTTGGTCCATACACATAATACTATTCATAAATAATAACAATAAAACTATGAAGCACCTCCTGACAAAGATGGACCTGGAGAATATTATGCTAGTGAAATTCGTCAATCATAAAGACTAGATATTACTTGAGGCCACTGTTATAAAGACAAAACCATGAGAGAGGTTTTCATTAAAAGAAGAAACAGACTTTGATTAATATCAGAGGAGAAGCAGACAAAAGCAATCAAGCCATACTGGATGAACAGTTTCTTAGGGTTATGGCAAGGGAGATTGGGTGGAAATGGATAATAATGAAGAAAATGCTCTAAAATTCTAGTGATCATTTCACTACTTAAAAAATTTTTTAAGCAATTAAATTGTATGTTATATGGATTATGTCAATAAAAACTGTTAAAATTAGTATTTTTTAATTGTCAAAGAGGCAAAAGAATTCAGTAAATATTTGTGAGGATAAAAAGATGAGCTTTGCAACTCCCATAAAGATCCACAGCTTCACAAACGGACAAGATGTTCTGTTCTGTCCTGCATGGGAGCAATGGGTCAGAACTAAGTCAATGGGACTGGGAAATTTGGTTTTTTTTTGTATATTTAACCAAAACACTGTCCTTGATTTAGTTTAAATCTCTCACCAGGAGGTTTTCTTAAGTATCAAGCAAAGAGGACCTTCAAGTTAATTAAACTACAATATGAAGTAAGGAATGTCAATGGTATGATTTCTTGCTAGACAAGTGTGATAGGTAGGATTATTGTGTTAACCTGGCCAATAAACACATGTGGGGTTAATAAGGTTGCCGTTTAATAGAAGGGCAAAGAGATAAATGACTCAGCAAACCTCGTCTTGCTGTCTCTTGTTCTCTGATGATCAGACCAGTGTGAGGTTACCTTAGCGAGTTCTCTGCCTCAACTTGAGAGCCACACCACCTGTGTGGGACAGACAACCTGTGGACTGTGTTGCTATAGTTTGAGGTTCCATCGAGATCTGCTTTGCTATATTGCTGGTGTATACATTGCTTGAGCTGGGGACTGTCAGACCCTGTCATCTGATTGACTGTTGGTGACCTGCCTTGCTATTTGCTGCCTGTGGCCGATTGCCTGTATTGCCCTACAGAAGACTCAGCTGTCTTCCTTGACTTGCACCCAGCAGTCCTCATGAGTTGAAGGACTTCCAGTGTATGAACTGTGTCCCGGAAGTGAGTTGAACTGAGGCATTTGTACTGCTCTGTGGACTAATTAGCTGTTTCTTATGTAGTATCTATCTATCAAATCACATGTGTCTTGGTTTTGTTTCTCTAGAGAACTGTGTCTAACACAATATGTAAATATAAACCATAGCAACAAGGGCTATGTTTTAACCTAATAAATTATTTTAAGATACAAAGTCTTAATTAAAGTCCAAATACAATATTCATTTTGCTATTCTGCCAATTAAAGAAATGTTGAGGTCACAATAAACAAAGCAAAACTAAAAACAAAAAAAGGCTAAAGGATTGACAGATGTCAACTTGGGTGAAGGGGAATAGAGTATTCCAAGAGTGGAATAAATCAACCAGCTACACGGTCACTTGGTCTCTGTTCTATGAGTCAGGAAACCATCTTACTGCTTTGCCTCTTAGTCCTGTAGTTGCTCTTCCTCTGTTCTGTGAAATCTCTTTGCCAAAGTCTCTGGCTCCTCCGGGTTTGGCCTCTGCTACTTCAGACAGTGATACCCAATGTTCTCCACTAGGGACCTGTTTCCTTAATGGTCCTGACAGTTTTCTCTTCTCCTTCTAATATGGCCCATCCTAACAGTCATGGTACCCTCTATTAATATTGCCCATGTCTTATTTACATATTCATGTGGTACAAGCTACAGAAACATGGATAGAAGAACCCTATATAAAATTCCATTCCACTACACAGGTGGAAAGATATACGAAAAAAAAAAGGAACATCAAAATGATCACTCCCCATTTCCTTTTGTGAGTTAACACAGACGGGGTCTGTTCCTCCTCCAAATGCCATTTCTTCCCTAAGAAAGTTGTTTCTATATTAGGCTCTGTATTTCAGATTCCTATAACAGCTTCTACTGCTCAAGATTTTCAGACCAGATCTATGAATATGAGTCATATTGTCATTTTGATAGACTGAAAAAAAGGCTTCAGTTAAGAAAAAAAAAAGACAATAATGAAGCTCAAACAATAGTACAGCCCAGAAATATATGTTGATAACAGTCTTCCAAAAATAGCTCAGAGATTAACATTTAGTTGAAACCAGAATTACAGAAAGTTTTTGTGTGTCTATGAGTAGTAAGGAGGATGAAGTACATAAACATTGCATTACTCAGGCAACAATAATAAATTCTGACTGCCCTGGAAAGCTATGATGAGGTCTCTCTGGACAGGTGGACAGCCTTATCAGAGAAATGAAGGATACTGATGGGAAAAAAGAAGTCAATCGAGGAGAAAGGGGATACACATCTGGGCGAACACAGATGTATGGCTGTTGTTCAGAGTGGGAGGACCAACCTCTAGTTTTGGGGAAGAATGACTGAAAATGCTCTTTGAGGACCCTAGTGGTGGGGACGGTCTCTTGTGGTATTCCCTGAAGGGGCCATATTGACCCAGGCTTCTGGGTGCATCCTGAGGACCTTGGCTGAGTGCTGTGGAATGCTGTGGCACTGAAACCTGGCCTTCAAGGCACATGGCTTGCTCCAGAGGCCCCATCAGTGAGATCCGATGCAGAAACTCCACTGAGTGAACTGGACTCCACCTCCAACACACTTGTCACCTGAGGGTTACGTTGGATGATACATGGTGTCTGAGGCAGTGGAAGACAGCTCTACCAAGATTGTTGAACTGTTGATAGGCAGATATGATCTTGCTACATCAATGCCCTATATGCTGTATTAAAATAAGTATTATTCCAGCAAACCTGTGACTGACATTCTCAGTGACTATTACTGTACATTTCCCTGACAATTACCGAAAATCAGAAAAGCATATATTTTGTGTAAATAGCGCCCAGCCATGAAAGGATTGACTCTGTACAAGTGAATAATGCAGGTACTGTGATTTGAAGTTAGCCTACATGGGCCCAATCTCTCTCTCTCTAAATTAAAATTTAGTATTAGGGATTAATCAAAGACAATATTAACAGAATATCATTGTGCCCCATAATTATAATTTTTAAGATGCTCTACCATAAATTAACAAGGAAGTTTCGAAAGGAAGTCAAAATCCTAATAAAAGCAAAGCAAAACATAAATCCAGGATTGGGTTTTGGGCTTGCACTAATTCCTAGCTCCAATTTAAGAACAATTGGTTCTTACATTATGGCCCTTCTTGATACTTGCCCTCAGCGAGGGAACACAGAAGACACAGGTACTATAGCAAAATACGGTGAAGAAATTTGATGCAGCTATCAGATAAAATAGTGTATGGGGTCTCAGAGGCTTGTCCCAAAACAAGCAACCATTTAAGTGAGTTGTCAACTAAGTCCACATGGAAAAAGCACAGCATCATCAGTCACCAAAGGATGGTAAATCAAAGACTCCAAAGTTGAAAGAATGATTTGTATAAAAGTCTGAATTGTGAGAGTTAGTTTGCAGAAGGCTCTGGATGACAGAGGAACCCCAAGATACATTTGTAGGAATGACATAGGAAATGGGCCTCCAGTGATCTACCTCTATCCGTAATTGAGGGTGGGAGGAAAGTGGTCACTAAGCAGAGTGCATTGGAGCGATGAGTATAGAAGATCAAAGGGATCAATCTGACGTGAACCATTAGAACCTTGTCAGTCGGTCCCTCCTCTGATGCATGCTAGACTGGAACTGGTTTTCAACATTCTGTATATTTTTTCGCTTTTGGTTTTGCTTGTTTATATTGGGGTTTATCTCAGATGTGTTATGTCATTGGGGGGGGGGTCATCCTCTTGAATTTTTGTTTTATGCTTTTCTGATTTTCGGTATTTAAACCCCGGATTGAGGAACCTATAGGCACAGCATGTAGAATGAGGATTCCTGGGCTTGGTACAGGTGGTGTCTACCGGACAGTGAGTAGATAGGGAGGTGGGGGTGGTGTAAAGGGAGACAAGGTCAAAGAGTCCAGGAGGGAAAATAATGTATGGAAACTGATTGTGGTTGCAACTGAGCAATACTGATAGATGTAATTGAACTATGGAATGATATATGTATTAATTCCCAATTAAAAAAAATAAACTGAACAAATTATTTTTAAAAACTTATTTGAATTCACTGAAAATGATCAGAAATAGTTAGAAATTTTACAGGAACTAATCCTTGAGAAAAAGAAATTTTAATAGATACATTTCTATTGATATATTTACCTATTACTCCAACACACACAGAGGAATAGCTAAACTCCAGATAAATTATTATTGTCTAGGTCAACAAGATCTCCTAAATAATAATTTTCTTGGATAACGTTCACACAAAACCATACCTCTTATCTTCTCCTTCTGCACATTGAGTTTTCCATTTCTTACGTCTATCTCTTATAATTAATGCTCCTCATGGCCTATTTTATCTTCTTTCTTCTGTCATTCTACACACTTATTCTTAACTGAAATTGTAGAATGATATACGTTCCAGAATTTCTTCCTCTACTTCTGTTCCATATAGACAGAATTATTTAAGGAAATTTTAAAATTAATATCTTATATTTTGATAAATCCATTATGTCTGAAGCTCTGTGGATCTCATGTTTCCACTCCTGTGACTCTATAGAAATAATCCATTCATCCACCACAGGAGATTGAGCTTGATTTTCTTTATCTTCTTCATTTTACATAACTGAGCACTCACAAACGCTGAAAATTACATCCTCCCAAATATCTAATGAAATAATCCAATTATTTCAAGTTATCTTTTATATCTTTAGATAAGAGAACAGCTTAAATATTGCAAGGACTTATTTATGTATTTGCTACTTCAATTAAGATATCCCTCTCTCTAATTAAAAAAAAAAAAAATCACTCAAGAATCTTCTTGTTTCCTGGGTGCTTCCTACCTGTCACATGCCCTCCTTTTTACCATTACACAAGGCAGGAGTTAGAATTATTTCAATGAGGCTTAGAAACAAAATTTAGGAGCACACCACAATACTCAGGCACCAATGTAAGTAAAAAGTCGATATTGTCACTGGGAAAATGGCACGACTTAGCACCCGCCCTTCTCCTCTTCCTTCTCTGGGTTCTCCATACAGGACCAGGACTCTTCTGAGATGTCTCCAAACTCAGCCAGACCAATTAACAAGAAAGGCACACTATCTTGTAAGACCTTAAATTACCACCTGCAGTGGTGTTCCCCCATGCCCCTTAACCTGTCAACCTAAAACAATGCAACTGCTAGTTGGAGATGCCAAGCAGACTGAGATCCAACAGCAGAATGGAGATGCCTGAGCAGAGAGCTTTTGCCTTCCCTTGCCTGTGGATACTAAGCTAAGTCAGTTTCCAAGGACATCTCAGCAGATGGAAGCAGAGTGAACAAACTGCCCACCCTCGCTTCCCTTCCCAACCCCAAACCTCAGAAACACAGCTAGTGTGACCCAGAACAAAAAAAGAAAGAAAAAGTATCTCTAAAAATAAACAAAACAAAAATCACTCAAAATATAGATTCGAATTTTCACTTCCCTAAATTAAAGGTTTCTTTTTTTAAATCATTTTACTAGGGACACATACAACTCTTATCACAATCCATACATACATCAATTGTGTAAAGCACATTTGTACATTCATTGCCCTCATCATTCTCAAAACATTTGCTCTTCACGTAAGCCCCTGGCATCAGTTGTTAATTTTCTCCCCTCCCTCCCCGCTCCCCCCTCCGTCCCTGTTTCCCCCTCCGTCATGAACCCTTGATAATTTATAAATTATTATTGTTTTGTCATATCTTACACTGTCCGACGTCTCCCTTCACCCACTTTTCCGTTGTCCATCCCCCAGGGAGGCGGTTATATGTAGACCCTTGTAATTGGTTCCCCCTTTCTATCCACCCTCCCAGTAATACCATTCTCACCACTGGTCCTGAAGGGACCATCTGCTCTGGATTCCCTGTGTTTCAAGTTCCTATCTGTACCCGTGTACATCCCCTGGTCTAGCCAGATTTGTAAGGTAGAATTGGGATCATGATAGGGGTGGGGGGAGGAAGCATTTAGGAACTAAATGTATTGTTGCTACACTAAACCCTGCCTGGCTCTTCTGTCCAGTTGCCTACAGATGGGCTTTGGGTCTCCACTCGACACTCCCCCTCATTCACATTGACATGATTTTTTGTTCTGATGATACCTGATACCTGATCCCCTTCCATACCTCGTAATCACACAGGCTGGTGTACTTCTTCCATGGGAGCTTTGTTGCTTCTGAGCTAGATGGATGCTTTATTACCTTCAAGCCTTTAAGACCCCAGACGCTATATCTTTTGACAGCCGGCAACATCAGCTTTCTTCACCACATTTGCTTATGCACACGTTTGTTTTCAGTGATCATGTTGGGTAGGTGAGCATCATGGAATGCCAGTTTAATAGAACAAACTATTCTTGCATTGAGGGAGTACTTGAGTGGAGGCCCAATGTCCATCTGCTACCTTAATATAAACCTATATATATATATACACATAGATCTGTTTCCACATCCTTATATATAAATATATTTACATACTTGCATGCCTTTATTTATACCTTTATATATGCCCTTTGCCTCCTAGCTCTTTCCTCTGTTTCCTTTTACCTTCCTCTTATCCCACTATCATGTTCAGCCTTCATTTGGGTTTCAGTAATTCCTCTCGGTTACATTATCCTAATATTATTTATCATTTTTGGTTTGAAGTCTACTTTACTCTCCAGCTCCATTGTTACCTGTCATTTTGGGTTGAAGACATCCTGCTGGCGTAAGGGATTATGCCTTGGACTGCTGACTTCAAGGTCTGTGGTTTGATACCACTAACCACTCAGCCTGAAAAAGTTGAGACATTTTACTCCCATACACATTCACGGTGTCAGAAACCCAATTGAGCCAAATCTAACTAGTCCTATAGGGGAACTAGGAGCTGGAATATACTTGATGGCAGTGGGTTTATTTGTTTTAGGGTTTTATGGGGGGTATTTTTTGGTAATTTATGGCCACCTTAAATATCTACATTTACTCCATCTATTTAACTTTATATTTATTCCTAGAACATTCATACTACTGAGATACACATGATGATTTGGAAACTCTCAGTATAGATTACTTTAATTTGAATATTATGAAATCCTTAACTACATTTCGAGAAAGACAGAGTTGACACAGTTAGATAGATTTCATCAACCTGTAAACTATATATAGTATAAAAGTAACATTTTAAAGACAGGATCCTAAACCAGATAAACATTTAAGAGCAATGTCATAGGAACTAAGCAGAGTAAGAATTGTAAATCCTTCAAAGCCACGACTTTCTATTTTGCAGTTCCACCTAGTATGAATGCATTGTCACCAGCCTTCTTCAATAATTCTCAACTTAATTATAATTGCCTATATTGCTAGAGATTAAGAATGTATTTTTTCCTTTGGATAAAGTGAAATAAAATCAAGTGATTACTATAAAACATGTAATTAATATTTCTCAGACTCTTCTCCCTCTGTCATTATATCATTGCACCTAATTGGTTCCCTAAAAGAGCTGCCTTACTTTGTTTATTTCATTTAAATATGTAATCAATTTATAGGAAATGTTTATATGGAAAGTGAGTTATAATAGTTTTTCATTTGATATACCATTCTGAAAGAAAATGTAGCAAATTTAATTTCCTGCCTACATAGAAAGAGCCATGGTGGGACTGTTTGGTAAGGCCCAAGGTCAGTCACAAGGTCACCACCTCCTGTTTTGGAGAGAGATGAGGTCTCTTTGTCCCTTACAAATTACAGAGCCTTGGAAACCCCATATAAGCTCACTATGATTTGGAATCAATTTAAAGGCAGTGAATATTTTGGTAGATCTATTAATAAGTCATTGAAACCATACAATTTAAAATAAATTTGACCAAGAGATTATATGCCTCTAAATAGTAAACAGAGCTATAAAAATAATTGGGAAGCAAGATTCAATATAGTCTATAAATGGTTTAGGATTCTTGGGTGTTTCAAATGACTAAAATGGTTGACAGAGTACAAAAAGGTGGGTGGTTCTAGTGTACTCAGAGGTAGCTCTGAAGAAATAACTGATGTTCTACAGATGTTGAGCAAAATGTAGTAAAAAATTTACAAAGAAGGTGAGAATGATACTTACTTGATGTTTACTATGTTTTACCTACTGCACAAATCACATGACAGACAAAATTGTCAACAGTATTAAATAGTGACTTTTCTCTATAGCATGATTATGAATTTTGTTAATCCAATTTAAATGGAATCAAATCAAATCACTTAAAATGCATTAGATTAATTTGTAGATGACTTTAAGCAATTTTGAAAATAAAAATCAAAGGTAGCTTGTTGTATAGTTCAGCCAAAACTTTTGTCCTCCAAGAAGGTTCAGTCCAGCTATAGACTGACTAGATTGGAGCACTTACTTATCACATCTAAGGTGCCCCACTGTAACTCAACACAAGAATGACTGAGATACGGCCTGGGAAGCCTGGGAAGCTTAATTGCTCCATTATCTGTACATTATCTGTACTGTAGTCTTTCTTACTTCACAACCACTTAAAATATGTACTTAAGTCAGCTTTCTAATTACGAGTTCCCATAACAGAATATCCTATACAGAAAACAACATTATTATTCTAGCTTTCGACACACTTAAGCATTTTTATTTTGCTGACTTTTCTGTCTGTGTTGTTTACTTTCTTTTGCAAACATGTTTAATGGCTAATGACCAATACTGTTTTTTTAAATCTTAACTGCTACCCATTTGGAGGAATGTGTCATTGACGTTTTAGAAGATAAGGCATTTGCTCAAACAATATTCCTGTTTTCCTTGAAGATATGTAGCCCTACTAAAATGGCATATTCATAAGTTTAAGCATTTATTTTTTGAGAAGCAAACAATTTACATTAAAGCCTTGCTATCTTTGTATTATAAAATTTATATTTTAAGGAAAAAATAACATCTTAAGTTTCAACATTAAAGCATTATAGAAATACATTTTAACAACAATAAAGTCATTATTATTTTCTCCTAGAAGTCTCCATTAATAAAATTAAATATGAAAATATACCTTTCTTGAATTATAAGGCCATCAAAATTAGATTATTATTAAATATATAATTAACATTTTGGATTTACAATAAATTGTTTTCACGTACAGAATAGCATTTACTTTATGTAGATTAGTGTCCCTAATTATATGGACAAATTGAGATTCATGGTCTGTTTTTTTTCTCATTTTCTATATATCTATTTCAATTTTAAGATAGACTTTCATTCTCTAAGAGATTCCTTAATAAAAAGAATAGCACTGGCCAAATTCTGTTAAAAACAGTGTTTTCACAGTGATGGAATTTTTAATCTTTCTCTACTTCCATTTTATTTCATGCGATATTGTTTTTGAAAATTACAATTTCTGATTGAGTAAGAGTTCTATTATTGTTTGTCACTGATCACATTGTTTAAATAAATAATAATATCTTCTACTTGTGAAAAATATTCATGTGCCCTATTCTATATAATTTTCCAGAAAGTTAAGCAAGTATGCATAATTCCAGTTATATAAGATGATGTGTCTGTGATATGTTTAATGATAGTTTAGGTAAAAGAACATTTGTATATTGAGGCATTATTTATTACATGCGTGGAAATGTAAAGTCCCTTTCTTAGTATATTGTGCATATCAAAATAATGTCGCTGATTTTCTCTTTGTTTTCTATTGTGTTGAGCATAGAATGCTTTAGTAGATGTCTAAATAAGTCATAATTGGCCATGACAAGAGGCTGATTAATTAGAACAGTGCTCATCAGTATAATTAAGCTGGAAATTATTGTTTTAAACAAAATAAAATCTGTAGTATAAAACCATTAAGAAAACCATGAATGCAGTGCATCTCTTGCCCACTTAAATTTAAAGCATGAGTTTAAACTGACGCATGTTAGTAGAGACAATTTGCTCAACAGGAGTTATTTTTATATGAGTCTGTACTGTCATTTCAAAATAATGTCTTAAATTTATTATGAGAATTTGAGAGTATCTGATAAAACAAGAACTGTGCCTTTAAAATATTTTCATGGATGTCAAGTTATTATGTAGATTGGAGCCTACATTTATTATCTCCACATAAATGAAAATAATTATCTATATCCAAGATACCCTTAATGCAATGAATAATTGAAAAATAAGACTAAATTTTAATAATCAACCTTGTTGGAACTCCAGAAAATAATTAAATAATTACATCCACCAAGAAATCAGAGATGCAAGGAAGTGGTGACTTAAAATATTTGCAAATTTTGTGACATTTTGGTACCTGCCTTATATTCTCCATAGCTTGGCAATGGTCTTACTGAGAGAAGCCTGCACTTCAATATGAGATCATGGTCAATATATTGTGAATGCTTGCTCTAAACTTTCTGGGGATAAATAAAGAATGGAGTGAAATTCCGTCAAAAGATAAAGGTGAAAAATTGTTTATATAGTTGTAAAGTTCACTAACAAAACATATTACCCTGGACAGAAGATTGAGGTTAAAACACACAACAGGAAGCTTAAAGTATTGAAGAAGAAAATGTACATGTAATATTATGGTGTACACCAAAAATTGGAATTTTTTTCATAGCTAAATATTTATATATTTATTTACAATACAATTTTGTCACTTTCAAAGTACTTCCCATTATACTTAAAAAAATCTTCCAAATCTGCGATTCCATTCTTAGAAACACTTTCAAACTCATGGATGGCTGACAGCCCCTCCCAGGTGGGAGCCCCCCACTTTTTTTCTTCACCTATTCTACATCATCAAATCACTGAATTTCCCTCTCCCTCTTCATTTGCAGGTAGCATGGGGCAAGGTTCATGTGAGTCTGGTGTATTGGACCATAGAGACATGCTGGGGTTTTTGTTGTTGTTGTTGTTTTTTTTTTGGGTCAAAAACTGGTGCACTAAGATGGCTGCGTGAGCAGGAACACTGTCATTGTGGTGGCAAAACCAGTCACCTGTCTGCAACAAATCAGGCCTTTTTTGATGCACACTGTTATGCAAGCTTTTCAGAACCTCTAAATAGAAAGCATGATTAACAGTCTGAACAAACTCCGAACACACTCCCCCCTTCAATCAGCAGAGCTTTTTCTGTTTGCAAAGGTACCCTCAGAAGCCTTGGCTACGTATCTAAGAAGTTTCTGAGCACAGAGCACATATTAAGAGCAAACTGTTTTGCTTGTTTCTTTCTGACAATCAAGGTAATTTGTATATATAAAAAAACCTAGCTTAGAATAAGCTAAAACACAATTACTTTTGTGACCACATATAACAAGGACCATATTATTTGCATAATTAGTTTGGAAAAATTATTAGACAAATGGATAGCTTTGTCCTGAAAATCAAGCAAAGCAAAACCCTAGAAAAGGGGTTAATGTGATTTTCAGGGTTATCACAATATACTATTCAAAGGTTCAATTTTAAACTATCGCAAGTCATCCACTGAATCACAAGTGCATGATCCCTTGGCAGGAGCAGTATAAATCAAATGGAAGGTCAGGCATTGCGCAAACATTAAAACAATGGTCTTAAGTAATCTTAAAGTACTAACAGAAACCATGAACAAAGAATAAAAACAAATTAGAGAACAATGTTGAACAAAATAGGATATCAATAAATATAAGCAGATTGCAGAAACAAATAAAATAGAAACTTTGGAACTGAAAAAATATGATAATTGAGCACTTTTTAAATCACTAGAAAAAATCAACAGAAAACATGAGCAGGAAGAACAAAGACTCAATGAGCTTGAAGAAAATTATCCATTCTGCAAAGCAAAAGACCATGGAATAAAGGAAATTGACACAATCTAAGGGACTTGTAAGGTACCATAAATGCAAATAACACATGGATTATGAGAGTCTCAGTAGGACAGAAACAAGAGGGGGGGGGCAGAAAAAATATGTAAAGAAAGAAGATTGGATATTGTGGGGTGCCAGCCTCCACAGCTATGTGAGTTCTAGGGGGTGTTTATGTAATTGGGAGATATATTAAAGAAAGGACAGACAAGACATGCAAGTGCTCACCTCAGAGCCAGAGTGAAGGAATAATGCATTCTCTCACAAACTTATATGATCTTGGGCATTCAAGCCACGTCCCACACATACATAACGGGAAGGGGTTATATTAGAAGCATGCATGTAACGGGAAAGAGACCAGCTGGGGATATACATGCAATAGGAAAGGAAGTACTAGAAGAATGCATGTGACCGGAAGGTACATTCGTAACAGAAAAGGCGGGTTCTAGAGTTAAGATGGTGACCTGACTTTGGTTGTCTGAGCTGGCTTGACCTTAAGTGTTCCTGAGCTCTTCTCCAAGGGAAAAACTATGATATTTAGATGGGAATCCGTCCTAGTTATGGTGGGACAGACAATAGGGTCTGATTGCTCTTGGTGGCAGACAACCTTCAGTCCAGGAGCCTGCAAGCAGTTGACTTTCAAGAGCATAGTAGCAAAACTGTACTTACAAACAGACTTTAAGATTGGCATTAAGATTGGAAATACCATGGGACATAACTTTTACTTAGGAGAATATGACTGGGACGCATCTCTAACCCATGGCCATGAAGGCTCCAGCCATGGGAGCTTCGACCTCCCAGACTCCTGAACGGAGAGGATCTGTCTGCAGACACTCTCTTCCCAGTTCTCAGTTTCCCACTTATTTTTTTCTAAAATTGATTAACTACAAGAATTTACACATTTAGGGTTATTGATAAATTCTGATTTCAATAAATGCAATAAAGACCACAATGAGATGCATTTTAACAAAATTATTAAAAGCCAAACATAAAAAGAGGAAAAAAGTTAGAAAGATTCACCTATCATGTACAATGAATAAGATTAACCATCAATCTATTTTCAGAATCAGTGTAGGAACTTTCATACCTAAAGTGTGGGGGACATAAAGGAAGCAATAATTCTAAATTCAGAGTAGCTTTCCCTCTTAAAATAGCTGAAAATTAAGAACTTTCTATATAAAAGAAAACAAACAGAAACTTACTGCCATTGCTTTTCTTCCTACTCCATAGCGAACTTAATGGGCAGGATAGAACTGCCCAGGAGATTCTCCAAGTTGGAGACGTTATGAAGGCAGACTGATTCAAACCTTCTACTTGTCAACTGAGCACTTTAACTGACATCCCAGTAGAATATCTTCATATAAACTGGGGGTTTTCAACCTGTGGGTCGCACGCAACCTCTTTGGGGGTCGAACAACCCTTTTACAGGGGTCGCTTAAGACCATAGGAACACACATATTGCTGATCCTTTTAGGAACTGAGACACCAGTCCTCTATCCATCTCCAGGTGGTCTGCCCACGTGCAGATATGCCCACATACGAGTACCAACAGTGAAGAAGACTGTTACCCAGGCTACACCAGGCTTCAAGACAAAATGTCATTTATTTGTCATTAGAGATAAATATTCCACAATATAGAATTACATATTATTTTTGTGATTCAACACTATGCTTTAATTATGTTCAATTTGTAACAATGGAAATGCATCCTGCATATCAAATATTTACATTACAATTCATAACAATAGCAAAGTTACAATTATGAAGTAGCAACAAAAATTATTTTATGGTGAGGATCACCACAATATGAGGAACTGTATTAAAGGGTTGTGGTGTTAGTAAGGTTGAGAACCACTGTTATAAACAAATGGGATCCAAAATAGCAGTTGGTCCACTGTAAAAGAATTACTGAAGAGTAGTTCTTCAGAGTGAAATAATAAGTAATTAAATAGTAACACATAACCGTATAAAGGCACAAGATCTATAGGAAAAGGAGTTATATGATCAAATTTAAAAGTCAGAAAAATTAAGTAGTAATTAAATCTCAAATCTATAGTTTTACACTTTAAGGAGGTAGAAAAAGTAATATTTTTTAATCCACAATCTAATCCCTAGTCTAACATAAGAAATGATATGATAAGCACTAGAGCAGAGATAAATTAAATTCAGAATGAAAAAATACAAAGAGTATCAGCAAAAATAAAAGGGTTTTGTTTTTAAAGACCAATACATTAACAGATTTTAGCAACACTTACAAGAAAAAAGAGAAGACAAAAATAAATAAATCAGGAATAGAGTGAGAATACAGACACTGCAGAAATGAAAATGTCATAAGCCTATAAGCAATTATATACCAAGACATAGATAACCTACATAAAATTCATAAATTCTAGAAATGCACATAATACCTAAAGTGAATCAATAATAAATAAAATGTTGCCAAAAGCCTCTAGTAAGTAAATGAATCAATCATGAAAAGAAAACAAAAGACTATGAAAGGTTTTTATTGGTGTATGCTAATAAACAAGAAAATTAATACGAATCTTTTTCAAAATCTTCCAATATATAATTAAAGAGGAAACTTGTTCTAAACATTGTATTGGGTTGCAATTCAGTGAATTGCTTTCTTTCATCAAACTACCTTTGCTTTCTCTGATGTGTACACAGATGGGGAATGATACTAATTTGATCATATGATTCAACTGTGAGTGATTATTAATGTGGTTAATTGTGATTTCCATCCTGCTGTGTATAAAACCATCCACCTCGGTGGTCAAGGGAGTGATCTCACTACATGCAAGAGAGACAAGCTCGGCGGGGATGCTTCCTTTGGATTAGAAGGCGCTACTACCGCTTTCTTCCAGCCAGTGAGTAGGAGATTCCAACCTCAGACATTGTGGTTAGCAATAGAATGATTCTCCAAGCCAATGCGCCACCAAATACATTAATAAAAGTGAAATATGAATCCCTCATACCCATTAAGATAGATATTAAATATAAAACACACACATCCAGAGGAAACTTACCTGCAGAAATTGAAATCATACTCTGCAGGCAATTAGGCAAAATAATGAGGTCACTGTGCAGTGTGGTAACGTCTCATGAAGTTAAATACAGAATCAGCATTTGACTCCAGAATTATACACATAGGTATATACAAAAACAAACAGAAAAACAAAAACTAGGTGCACCAAGAAATATTTATATGTCAATAGTCTTTGCAGCACTATTCACAATAATCAAAAGGTATAAACAACTTAAATTTTATCAGCAGTTGAATGGATAAACAAAATGTGGTATGTGCACACATTTGAATATTAGGCAACCACTGGTACAGATAGGAACTGGAAATACAAGGAATCCAAGGCGGATGATCCCTACAGGACCAGTGTGGTGAGTTGTGATACTGGGAGGGTAGTGGGAGAATGGGTTGGAAAGAGGGAACTGATTACGGGGAACTATATGTGACCTCCTCCCTGGGGGACGGACAATAGAAAAGCGGATGAAGGGAGACGTCAGACAGGGCAAGATATGACAAAATAATAATTTATAAATTATCAAGGGCTCATAAGGGAGGGGGGAGCAGGGAGGGAGGGGAAAAATGAGGACCTAATGCTGGGGGCTTAAGTGGAGAGGAAATGTTTTGAGAATGATGAGGGCAATGAATGTACAAATGCGCTTTACACAATTGATGTATGTATGGATTGTGATAAGAGATGTATGAGCCCATAATGGGAAAAAATTCATTCCATTCTGTTATGTACTACAATATGGATGAACCTTGAAAACATTATTCTACATGGAAAAAAACAGACAAGCACGGATAAATATTGTATGATTACACTTATGTGAAATAAGTTAATATACACAAATGCACACCACTAGAAAGTAGATTAAAATTCACTAAGGAATCCATAGAGGTATGAATAGGGAGTTATTATTTAAAGGAAAGAGATTCTTATCAGCATGCATAAAATGTTTGGAAATGTTGTTATGGTTACACAATATTGCATATGTAATTAATGCCAAAAAATTATATAATTAAGAATGGTTAAATAATATAAAATAATATAAAAATGCTCTTTATATTATTATACATTAAAAAATAAGAATTAGTAATGATGTATCTTCACCTAAAAGAAAGGTACACTTGATTTTAATCTTAGGTACTATTCCTGAAACTAGAATTTGAAAGGGATTCCATATAAAATTAAAGCTAATCCACTTGCTATCTCTATTGGATGAACACCTCATGCAAAGAGAATTTTTGTACTGCAGAGTTTATTTTTTGTGTTTACTTGTTCTTCTTGAAAAAGAAGAAATTAGATCCTACAGATTTGAAGAGAGATCTGTAGAATTAATAGCATCATGTGTGAAAGCTATGCTATTTGTAGAGGATCTTTAATTATAATGCTAGCAACTAACATGCATAAAAACACTGCATTATTCAGCTCTACAGAAGTAATTATCCTAAGATTGTTTCTAATTATCTTCTATTGTCCCCATAAATGGACGCTATAATCACAAACTACTCTTTGGATTAATTTATTTCTCTAGTGTGTGCTTTAATAGCAATGAATCATAACTTCTACAAATGACAAAATGTCTAATATAGGGCAAATTCTTTAATATATAAAGTACTATATTTTACAAATCCACACACTTGGTAAACAGTAACTGTACATAGGATTTAAAATTTCAAAAAGCAACTCAAATATTTATATACATAATAAATGCATCTACTTCTGGCACAATTTTCATTGTACATTAAGAGCCTTTGGATTTAATGTAGCGCAATGGAGCAGAGTTATACATTTCTGAAATAAGTAAAGGTTTTGTCCATTACTTTATAAAAACATATTATTAGTACAAATAAAGACCTAAGGAGTGGAACCTGGACTATACTAAACAAAGCCAAATGGAACAGCATAAATATACGTTATTAATTTAGCATTGTCTACACTATTGTCAAGTAAATGTTTTCTATAAAGGTCAAAAAATAATTATTTTACATTTTATGCGGGAAAAGAAAATATATGCTTCAGTTGTGGCAGAAAGCAGTAATAGACAATAAATATATTCATAGGGCTGTATTTGTGACTCATGTAACACAGGTTAGGGCCTAGATTTTTCCTTGTGAGTCAGTGTGGCAGATCTCTGTTCTCCTCTGCACAAAATAATTATCTAATATGAAATCACTAAAATATTTACTGAAAATGATCTTATAATTTTATGGTTTTTAGTGGAGTTTTTATAATCTTTTTAAAAATATTACGAAAATCAGTCACAACAATGCTAGAAGGTAGAAAAATTAATTAGAGCATAGTACATAGAATTATTAAATTTTCAAAAAGATGTTAGTGTATTAAAAGTATAAATTGAACTCCTAATTACATTGCATAATTTTTTTCAAAAAATATTTTTTCACGGGAGTTTTTCTGATCTATGATTATAGAGCAATGCTAGTTGCTCTAATAAATAATCCCTTCTGATGTCATTGGCTAAGCACAATAAAAAAGCTTTTTCTTCCCCACATCCCTGTACTTCCCCATGGTTGAGTTTCCTTACCCTTACTTAGGAACCTACACTACTGAATGTTCTGCTTCTTCTTTTTCTTGTCTCCTTCTTACAACAAGAATGAAGAGAGGCAGTATAGTTTGTGTGGGGCATTTTTACGGCCCAGATGACAAAATCATACTTTGTATGTATTTTGTGTTGGCTAAAACTATAACTTTGGAGCTGATTCCGGGAACCCAAGAGGAAAGCGAATTTTGGGAATGATGAGGGCAACAAATGTATACATGTGCTTTACACAATTGATCTATGTATTGTGAAGAATTGTATGAGCCCCAATAAACTGATTAAAAAAAAGGTTATTCATTTTTATTTTTATTTTATGGAGTTACTTATACCAGTTTTCTGTATGTTCACACGTTGCAGGTGAGTCCATTTTGATGCAGAGATACTGCACAGAGCAGTGTAGAATTGCCCAATCGGGCTTCCAAAAGAGTATCTTTATGAAAGCTGACTGTCACTCCTTTTCTCATTTGATTTCCTGACTACTGCTTCCACAAACATTGATTGTGGGTCCAGGTAAATATAAATCCTGACTACTTCAATCTTTGTTTATTGTGTGTTATCCACACACAATAATGAGTTGAATAATGAGTGTTTTGAGTGCTGCATCGGCTTGTAGAAACAGTTTAATTAGTTTGCCATCAATTCCCAGGGCTTGGCATTTCACTGATAACTTCAATGAAGCTTGAACTGCTTCCATTCATATAATAATTTCTTACTATATGCTACATCTAAAAATGCTACATTATATACTACATTTAAAATGGATGAAAGTCAACCAATTCATAAGTATTTTAGGATGTGTAATCAAATAGATATTTATTGACGGTCTAACTTACCAAGCACAATAATTTTTTTAAGTATTGTATGGGTTTTAAAGGTATATGCTATACAGTCATTTAAAATTACAAACACTTGGTGTTATTACTCTCCAGTAGGCGATGTACCATTTGAAAGATATGTAATTCAATCTTGGTTGCATTCTATAAGGTCTGTTAATTCTCATCTGCCTTTTACAAATAACTGTAAGTTAAGACCAATTTGAAATGGGACATATAATTTTTTTACTTTTTGATGATAAGACATATGTAACAAATTAATTAGGTATAATATTTGAAATATTAAAATAAATGCTATTTATTTGTACAGTTTTAGGTTTTGTGGCTTAGAAATAATATCCCAAATTAAGAAAGAATGATTCTTTACTTTTATAAATTAATTTACATATAAGCATACAGGGTTACCCTCCCCAAAACGGAATTGTGCTGGGCAGAGCAGAGCTTCTGTATTTTTGTATTTATGCATTTTTCCTGCCAGGTGAGCATCAAGCAAATCACTGTGTTAATGCACCTAGTGATGTCACCTGGGAAGCTTCTCTCTGGTCCCAGTGAATGCTTTTGTGAAAGCAGTTTCACTCAAATCTTGTTTTTTTGTGGTGGCTGATTTAAGAGAACAGGGTGCGGCCGTGAAATTTTGTTTCATGCTTGGGAAAAACGCCGCCAAAATTGTTGTGATGTTGAACTCAGCTTACCAGGACAGCGCTATAGGAAAAACTCAAGTGCACAAGT
This sequence comes from Echinops telfairi, assembly GCF_000313985.2. Lineage (NCBI taxonomy): Eukaryota > Metazoa > Chordata > Mammalia > Afrosoricida > Tenrecidae > Echinops > Echinops telfairi. The sequence goes on along the minus strand of NW_022107432.1, from coordinate 3,583,046 downwards.
GGTTTTCTTGTTTCAAAAAAGGTGAAATGTGGATAGAAGACAAACCTCATTTTGGATGACCATCAACTTCCAGAACAGACAAAGATGTCAACTTGTAGTGCATTTGGAGTTTGTCCCAGCAGGTCAGACTGTTAATCAAGCTTTCTATTTAGAGGTTTTGAAAAGCTTGGATAACAGTGTGGGACAAAAAAGGCCTGATTTGTGGCAGACGGGGGACTGGTTTTACCACCACGACAAGGCACCTGCTCACACAGCCATCTCGTTGTGCCAGTTTGGAGCAAAAAACATCATGTGTCTCTTGCCCCATGCACATTAATCACCTGATCTCACACCCTGTGACTTCTTTTTGTTTCTGTGAATGAAATGGATATGAAAGGACAGCAATTTGATGACATAGAAGAGGTGAAGAAAAAATGAGGGAAAACAGATGAGTTTGAAAAATGTATCCAAGACTGGAGTAGCAGATTTGACAAAAGTATTCAGTGTCATGGAGAGCACTGTGAAGGTCATAAGGTTTTTCTAAAAAAAAAAAATTAAATATAAGGCTTGGAAAAAATATTCCATTTTTTTTGTGCTCCCACATACATACAAGCATATATATATATATACACACACACATATATGCTTGTATGTATGTGGGAGTACAATATATATATATATATATATACACACACACACACGTATATACACATACATACAGATTTGAAAAAATCCAATATAGATTTATTTAGTTTTATGAAAAAAAGCACTACAATGCCTTACCTGAAGCTTTAAATGTATTATCACATTGAATAAAAATGTATATAATATGCAGGATTATATGGTAAACATTATTTAGAAACATTACAAAATTATGTAAATGGCTGATTCATAAAGTGAGGTTAAGTGAAATTTCTTAATATGGCTCTTCAATCCATATCCACGGAACTCCCACCAAATGATTGTTATGATTATGCAAATAGGATATTTGTAACAATAAAAGAGAGGATCAGTAGTGGAATTCATGTAATTTAACAACCAGTTCACTACTCTGTTTTAAGTATAAAAAAAACAGCAATACGTATGCAAAACTTGATTATTTTAAGAAAGTTTTAAAATGTAATGAAAAAATATAAAATGATACTTGACAAAAAAAATGTTGTTTAAGATATTTCCATATTGTTTCTTGATTGGCGTCCTCACTTCAATAGCATTCACTTTTACCCAAGCAAAGTCAATGTATCATAGAAGCAACATCCCATTTCTTTAGGGGTCGGCCAATTAGACAATAGTCATTGTGTTTGATAAATGAGAAACAGGAGATTTCTATTTTCTGAACATATTATGTTCATATTTGAAAAACCCCTAAACATACAGCAATTGTCCTGACACTATTTTCAGTTCTTTGAACACTTTCTGGAATTGTATAATTCACTCACAATATTTTGTGGAAATTTGGGAAGTAACACACAGCTGAAACAAAGGACAGCGTGTCATTCTCTGGTTGTCTGGTAACACTGCTTCTCTTTACATTTTATGTTCATTTACTGAAGTAACTAATGCAAGGGAATAAAAATGTATTTCATAAAACATATAATGTGTTTTAGGAAATGAATAAATAAATATTACAGACATAGTTCCTTCTACATTTTGATACCTGTGGATGCACTGAACATTACTAGGGGTGCTTAGAAGACACTATTCTGCAGATGCATATTAAAAAAGAATTAGCAATGTAAACTTGTTATTTGCACGTTGGAAAGCAGCTCAGCTGTCCACTTTGGAGAGAATCTGGATTACAAGTGCCATTTGAACACCCATTTTGCAGAACTCAACAGAAATTTAGGTATGGGTTCTGCTGAACAGGTGCTAATTGGTTGAATCCCACCACTGGAGAGAATTGGTCAGAATTAGTTGCCCTTCCCCTGACTATAAGGGTTAGCTGTCTCCTTAGGAGGAGCGAAAAATCTCAGGGTCATTAGAAAGAGCATGTAAGATGGCTGTCTCACGTGGGGGACACTGAAACCAGAGTGACCAGGAGGTTGCTATGGAGTCTATAAAACAGAGCAAAGGATCCAGGAGGAAGCCAGAGACCAAGGCAAGGGAAACATGATACAGAATCAGAGCAGCACCAAAATGATGACCCTGTGAGGCGGAGCAGTGGGCTGTCTTCCTGACACAATGAGGCGGACCATGAGGGACCAGGAGGCTGAGAGGCTGAGGACCAGAGAGACTGCTCCTGGCTGAGGAGAGCTGCTGATATGGACCAGTCACTACATCCTTCCTGGTGACCAACCCTGGCCTGTAGGTAATCTGGGAACTTCCCTAACACATAACAATGCAAACGTACAGTCACAGAGTTGACTGTGACTCCTAGTTACCTTCGTGTAGAATGAGCACTTCAAAATGACCAGGTGCTCCGAGGGAGGAAAAGACATGCTGTTCCCATAAAGCAGGACAGTCTTGGAAACCCACAGGGGCAGTTCTTCCCTTTCCTCCAGGGTCATTAGGAAATAGACGCCCCTATAAACACTCCTTAATTGTGAGGCTTGTCTGTGTGTTCCTTGTAGTCATCACCAGGAATTACTTAAACCCAACCAAGAAGTGGAGTGCCAGGGAGGAAAAGCTGGTGTCAGAAAAGAGCGTAGAGAAAGATGGAAAATTGAGGCACGTGTGACTTCTGTCTCATGATACGAGGGAGGTCAGAGGATGCCACATATGACTCCCCTGGTTCTTTTCTCAGACAGAATGCCTTGGGAATTTAGTAAGAAAAAGAAAAACAATGTAAAACGATAGGCAGATAATCTATTCTTTACTTACTTTTTCTTATATTATTTCATTTTATTAGTGATCCTTCTAATAGTAAAAGAAGACTGCTGTTTTAATGAATGGCTAAACAAGGCTCATTTCACTGTAGTTTGTGCCAAAGGGATAATTGCTTGGTCACTTCAGAAGCTGATTTTAAGAAATGAAGGACTAATAATGTTGCTAGCAGACTGAAATGAGTTCAGACAAGAGACAGAAATGCTTTTTAAAAGCTAATTATGTTTGCTTTCCTTTCTCCCTTGGTGTTCATTACCTTTAAATGGACCCCCACACTGACAGGAGTAATTACCAGGTTGGTCAATGCAGGTGGCTCCATTCTCACATGGATGTGAAGCGTGCTCATCTGTATCGATTTCACCGCTTGTACCTTTGAACGTGAAAAAAAAAGCCACATTTTAAGTTTTAATAAGGCAAGTAGGTATCTGAATATAATTCTTAAATCTTCCCAGATATTTTAATCCATTTAGGATAAAATTTGAAACTAAAAATAATTGTATAACAGTGCCACATATATAAGTGTCAGAGTCCATGTATTTCACCTTACAACAAATAACAATACGTTTTTTGGAATTACTAAATGTACAACCTCCTCTGAGTTTGTAAACATTTGAAATTGCCTGGAAGTGAACAAATTTATCTTTTGCTTTGGAGTTTAAGGAAGGAAGAGGTATCTCAAATTACTAGAATTCAAATAAAATATTAGACTAAGGGAAATGAAACTAAAACAATGGGAAATCAATAGCATCCTGTTGCACTCCCTCAGGGTTATATGTACTTCACCAGGCAGTTGTCCAACACTGCAGACAAATCAAGTTGGGGAAACTGATGTATCATGATTTCTGTAGTGCAGGCTTATGGCAGAGCAAGGAACAGGGTTTTCTATTCAATCCACTAATTAAAAACTCCCTGCCTGGGATCAATTCTGATGCATACTGACGTTATAAGACAGGGTAGAACTGCCCCTGTGGGTTTCTCAGGCTGTAACGCTCTACTGGTGTTGAAACTCCCATTTCTTCCTCAGCACGACTGCTGGTTTCCAACTGCTGACCTTGCAGTTAATAAATGGACGCTTAACCCAGTACATCTCCAAGGCTCTTAAACCCACTAGTTAAGCATATACAAAAAGAAAGGAACATCGACATATTTATTCACCATATAATCTTAACATTTAAAAAAATCCTAGTTTTTCATTTCCTGTTTCTATGACTTCTCTGTTTAAAATTTGGGCTGCCTATGCTGACATTAGGGAGCCCTGTTGTGTGGTCAAAGAACTCTACTGAGAACCAGAAGGTTCATGTTTCCAACCTGTCAGAGGCTCCACAGGCTAAAGGAGAGTCAGCTTCCGGAACGCTTTACAGACATGGAAACCACATGGAGCAGCTCTACTCTGCCTTTTACAGTTGTTATGAGTTAGAATCGATGGGTTCTGTTTAAAATGTTGACCTTTCATACTCTATCACTTGAATTGCTAAGTAATTTGCCATGAGAGGAAATCATAGCTTTAATTGGTACTAAATTGCTTGTCATGACTTACAGCAACTAATTTTATTACCAATTTATAAAAATAATAGAAATATAACATTGATACATAATGCAGTTCCTTGTCAGATGTTATGAAGTCTTCCTGCCATATTCAAGAACATTGCTCTAAAATATTACAATAAATCTAGACTGGAGAAATAAACATAATGGCCATCTACATAGAAATGAATATAATTGACAAAATAGAAAATCCTTTTGTAAACTAATGCCATTGACAAAAAATTACATGAATATTGACATTAGAGAATCAAGCTGAAGAAAATATAAAATTAAAATCTAATTATTGAAACACAACTATTAGATTAAGATTAGTTTAGTAAATGTTTAGTTGTCGAATATGTTTAATATGTGCAGTTTGATTTGATTAATTTCTTTAAAGGCAGAGTTTATGAGAAAATACAGCATAAGTATAAACTCAAGTGCAGTTACTAAGACAAAATGTTGGTTTAACTCTCAATATGTCTTTTTCTAGGATATTCAGATATAACAAAGCAACCTAACCAGAAATGGCATACTCAAACCTTCTCTGGGAGAAAATGATATCAATGTTAGTCAGAATTGCCTGTTTTACAGGTAAGAAATTGCTTCCATTTTATACTCAAGAGCCCTGGTGGGCCAGGGGCTCCTAACTACAAGATCAGCAGATTTGACTGCAACAGAAGCTCCAGGAGAAAGAGGGAACTCTTGTAATTACAGCCTCAGACACCCCGGAGGCCATTCTACTCTGCCATGGATGGAGAGTCAGAATGATTCAGAAATGACTCAATGGCAGTGAGTTCGGTTTTCAAGTAAATTCACTTGAAATTAACCTTTAGTAATATAGTGATTATGCAATGGACTGTGTAGTTCAAGTTCAGCAATTCAAATCCACCAGCCACTCTCTTGGAGAAGACGAGACTTTTCACTCTTGTAAAGGTTTACCATCTAGGAAACTCACAGGGGAATTTCTACCCTATCCTATACGGTCTCTATGAGTTGGAATCAACTTGATGGCAGTGAGTTTGAGTTTTCTTTTTGGGTTTTTTTGGTTTGTTTGTTTGTTATCATAGTTTTAGAAGCCCTGGTGGCACTGTTGGTTAAGCTTTGGACTCTAGCTGCTCCAAATGAGAAAGATAAGACTATTTGCTACCCTGAAGATGTACTGCCACAATACATTATATAGGGTTGTTGCGAATCAGAATCAATTCAATGGCAGTGGAGTATCATAGTTTGGGTTAGCATGTGTGCCTATTTTGAAATCCTTTCTAAAGCAACAGGTTAAAGGTGCTGTAAAAATCATCGTTTGGACATGAATAACTTAGACACACATCTTAAGTCTCACAGGTATGACTTAAGTACAGTACACACAAAGAATGTATAAACATGCCACCAGTGCAACTTGACACTATGTAGGAGACTCTATGCAGAGTATTTGATACTTGTACTTTCCATGAAAAAAGCAACATTTCAGTCAAGTCTTTGAACTAGATATTAAGTATTGTTTTTCTTTTCCTGTGGCTGAAATTGTGGTTGGATGCTTGTTTGTGGGTATCTATGTTGTTGCTATTGTTGTTCAGTGACATCCAGTGGGTTCTGTGTCCTGGTGACCCTCTGTGCGACAGAATGAAGTACAGCCAGGCTCCACCATTACAACCATTGAGAGGATGATCCTATCAAGTAGATGGCAAATCATTTTAATTCTTTAAAATTAAACACATGCTGTATGAAGAAAAGAGGCAATGGCTATGACTGCATAGCATTAAGAAAACTGACTTTCAATGACTTTTTGTTTCTTCACATCCTGCCTGTTATAAATATTTGGGTCATGTCAGAGGTCATCATCTAATAGTAGTTGAAGGGCTTTCCTATTAACACAGCGCCTTTATTTCTGGCGGGTCCTAGTCAACTGCCTCTTCTTTGTTGTTAGGCTCCATTGAGTAGGTTCTGATTATTTGAGGGTACCTATGCTGACATGCGGGGGCATGATTGGGTTCTGACTCATAGTGACCTCATGCACAACTGAATGAAACATTGTCTGGTCCTGGTCCATCCTCACAATTGCTGTCATGTTTGACCCCACTGCAGCAGTCACTGTGCAAATCCAGCCTGTCAAGGATCTTAGACTATTTTGCTGCTCCTCTATTTTACCTGCATAATATCTTTCTCCAGGAGCTGGTCCTGCCTGGTAAGGGTCAAAACTAGGTAAGAGGAAGTCTCAACATCTCTGTTTCTAGCAAATACTGCTGACCAATCACCCTTGTTAATCAATGATCAAAATCTTGCTGTAAAAATTTCAAAGATTCTACATGTATGCATTCTTTAACAAATCTTTATATTTGTGCTATTCTGGTTAAATCACCATGAATATATTATGCCCATAATGAATGTTTTTCTTATTGGCATGCTTTAAATCTATTTGGTCATTATTATTAAACATTTAATTTCAATTTTACAGATGAGGAAATCAAAGAAAAAACAAGATTTTTTTCTAGATATCATTAATATTTTCTTAACGATGTCAGATTATTTTTTTCTTCCCCTTTCAAAATTCAAGAGGATTGAGTTCTCACTCTGAAGCTAGGTAAAATGGTTTATACCTTCTTTGGATGCCTTTCTCTTAGTTTTCTTTCTGGGCAATATTGGCCACACATTGAAACATGTTCTTCTGCAGTTAGTCTTTGTAATAGCTTTTCATCCCTGATATTATGTCCTCCTTAGATGCTTGGTAAGATTTGCCAAGTTAGTCATCAGAGCCCATGTTTAGAATTGATGTTCTGGTTATATATATTTTATTTTTGAATTTCTTATTTAGGTTTTCCAATTTGTTTCTATTTGTTGTTGTCAGGTTCCAAAACATATCGACATAAACCAGAACAAAACACGGCCCAGTTCTGAGTCATCCTCAGGAGGGTTGTGTTTAAGGCCATTGCTGTAGTCACTCTGTCAATCCATGTGGTATAGGGCCTTCCTCCTGTTCCTGCCCCTCTACTTTAACAAGCACGGCGTCCTTTTCTAGGACTGACCCTTCTGATGGCCAAAGTAAGCGAGACAGTGTTTCACCATCCTCCTTTCGAAGGATCCTTCTGGGTGTACTTCTTCCAAGACAGATATGTTTACTATTTTGTCATTCTTGTGGCATTCTCAGTATTCTTCACTAGCATCTCTTCTTCAGGGCACCAATTATTCTTGGATCTTCCTGATTCAATGTTTAATTGCCACATGGATATGAGGCAATTGAAAATATCATGTCTTGGGTCAGACCCACCCGAGTCCTCAAAGTGTTTTTCTCTAGAATATTTAAAATTCCCTCCAAAGTATCTACTGCATTTTACACAAATAACACATTTACTGCATGGTCTCTGCAAAACGCACAGAGCCTCATGTGTTAATTTCCTCTACTCTGTGCTTGTGCCTTCTGTGTTATTTATTTGTTACTTATTTAACTCATATGTGAATGCTATTTGTGTTACTTATTTAAGTCACAAGCAAAAACACAATAATTTATCGACATAGATTAGTTTGCAGCCATTTTTCTTGTGATTGTTAAATCTTTCCACACTGCAGTGTTCTCCTTTCATTGTTTTATTTGACAACGTATCTTCTCTAGACTCCTCAGTCACTAGAACTAAAATTTCATCATTTTAGGTGATCTTTCAAAAGATCCGACTATTTGTTTTGTCCTGTCCCTCTATTTCTACTGCTTTCAGTTTGCTTGCTGTTTTCTTTCTCCTTTCACTTGCTTTGGATTTGTCTTGCTTCTCTTTGTCAAACCTCTTCCAGTACAAACTGAAATGATTGACCTTAATTATGTTTTTGTTCAGTTTTGTTTCGCTTTAAGGGATGAAAACTATAGTATTTCACCTCAATATTTGTTTTTCTGATTTCTATCATTTTGATATGCTGTATTAATTAGATGGGATCTCTGTTGGCATAGTGGTGATGAGTTGGTTTACTATCCTCAAGGTCAGCAGTTTGAAACTAGGAGTTACCTTCAGGGAGAAAGAGGAGGCTTTCTACTTCCATAAGAGTTAGTCTCAGAAAACCACAGAGCAGTTCTACCCAGTCGAACAGGGTTGCTTTGAGTCTGAATGGGATTGATGGCAGTGCGTTTGAGTTTTTGAGCTTATTAAATCACCTTCTATTGAAGACATTTTTTAATAATTTTCTACTGTGATTCTTCTTTAACCCATGAGTTATTTTATTGCTTACTTTCCAAATATTGTGACTTCTCAAATACATGCCTTTTGTAATGCTTTTTAATGTTGTTTTATCGTACAGCATATTGTTGATGTGAGGTATATCCATATACACTTTAAAACTATACATATTCTACTTCTGTTAGGTGGAATTGTCTATAAATTTCAATCAGAGGAGCTGAGAAGTATTCACATCTTCTATATGTTTTCTAATGTTTTGTTCTCTTGTTCTATGAATTAACATGATGAGAGTGTGCAAATTTCTAACAATAATTATTAGTTACATAATTCTTCTTTTAATAGTGTAATTTTTCTTCTTATAATTGTGCTGGCTCTGTTGATAGGTGTGTTTATGGGTATATTTGTTATATAATTCTGCTTTATTGCTCATTGTACTGTATAATATTTTCCTATCACTACTGGATATTCCTTGTCTTAGTTTCATCTTTAAAATTTTTAATAATAAAAAATTAAAATTTAAAAATAAACGAAATCTTGACTTTTGCTATACCCATGGAGGGCTCACACACAAGAATCATTATGAGGCTAGCACAGGCTGGCTGTGTTTCAGTCTGTCGCACACAGGGTTGTTGTGAGTCAGAACAGACTCGATGCACTTAAAAACATGCCCTTGCTATTACATATTTTCATTCGATGCTGGATCTATGACTTAGACTCCTCACAAACGCATTTGACTCCTAACTCTTAAAGGGTAAAATTTACACTATTTTGACATAAGGTTTTTGTTATGTTGAAAACATCATACCCAAGTAAAATATGTCCTAGGCTAGTCACTTCTGAGTTATAAAATGAAAAAAAAAAACACCCAACAACAACGCGTAAAGACACAAGGGAAGCCAGAGGACAACCAAGGCATAAGAAGCTACAGGGATTTCTGGAAGTTAGTAGAAGCTGAGATAAATAAGGAAGAATCTTGAAGCATTAAGCCAGCTATCTAGCCTCCTTAAATCACTCACTGGGGCTATCTTTGTTGCTGTTGTTGATTTGTTTTCATTTGTCAGCACTAGGTAACTAACTGCCCAGTTTCACTTTGCATAAGCTTTGGCCTGCTAACCACAAGGTCAGTGACTGCAACCCACCAGCCTGTCATAGAGAGAGAAACATGAAGCACTCGCCTCCGTGAAGTTACTGCCTGAGACCTCCTACACAGGGACATGGTGAGTTGGGTTCAACTGGATAGCAAAAAGTTGTTTTATGTTTTGTTTTGTTTGTAGCTTAACCTAACAAAGAAAACCACTATGCACGTAAATTCCCCATTGTAATTTATATGGATGCTTGACCATCCAGAATGATGCTTCAATTACTCTTATGACTTTCCCAAAAACCTTGCATGCATCTCCAAAGCTGATGTTTCCCAAATTGGGTGGTATGGAGGCACTGGATTCCTGGAATGATGGGAGGTGCAGTAAAAGCAGATACCTACATTTTATGCTGGACTGTGGGCCACAGTACCAATGTTCAGTTGTCAGGGGATGCTGAAAAATAAGTTTATTAACCTGTGCTTGAGAAGGACAGACTTGGAGGATGAACCCAAAGCTGGTATCATCAAGATCTGAGTCTGACTTATCCTCCTGGCCTTATCGTTTTTATACCCCCCTTTTTCTATTATATCTTCTTCAGAAAACTCTGGGACAACATACTCACCTGCCTGGTTCCTTTTAAAACTCAAAGGTTATATCAGAAAAAAATACCTGTCTATCATTTCCAGGCACAAGTAATCACTTTAAATTCTACAGTAATCACTCCTTCTTCTGCAGGAAGTTTTCCAAATCTATTACAATCGTTTTCTCATGTGCCTTTTCCGTAAGATTTTGGACTTTTGAGAGATAATAAAATATAAGTACCGGTTTGTTCATATTAGGGTGTATCACAGAGGTGTTATGTCTTTGGAGGTCACCCTCTTGAAGTTGTGTTACATGCTTTTCTGTCATTTGGTACATGAAACCCAGGATTGATGAACATATAGGGACTGCAAGTAGAATGAGGGTTTTGGAGTGAAGAGGGGTACAGTGGTGATGGGGAGGTGAAAGGTAGATGATGTCAGTCTATGCAGAAAAGCAATATCTGCAGACTGATTGTAGTAGCAAGTATGCTTGATGTGACTGAGCTGTGGAATGACATATGTATTGAATCACAATTTATAAAAAAGAACAAAACATGTAAGTATTCATTATAGCATCACAGGCATTTACAATAGCAATCTAAATACACATGCATGCACACACAAAGAGAATTTCAATAGATGAGTAAAAAATAAAGTAGCTGAATACACATAAATATATATGGTATTATATTCTTAAACAACAGATAATAATTTCTAATCCTGTTTATGTAAAATCATAAACAAAATAGTAAAATTCCAACTAGTCTAATGAATTTCACAAAGATTGTGAGAAAAGGAATTTGTGATTGCTTCTTCAATTCCTGATTATGTTCTACATGATTGGGCAACAATAGGTAACATTTAAGGTGTGCTTACACATGTTCATATATATTTTGTGAAAATGTACATGGAATTTAAATGAGATTTCTAATATGATCCATTGAGCTAAATAAATGATCTATTTATTTGAAAATAAATTATTAATCATAGCAAGTTTGAATATATTGACAGAAATTGTTCCATGTAACCTTTAGTTTAATTATTTTTTTAAGTTTCTGGATTGAAAAATGAAATAATCAAATATTCTAAATCATATTTTAAAAATACTTGTATATGAACACTCCTAAGAAAGAATAGATTTTCTTCCCAATATATAATTTATGATTGTCCTTTTGTTCTGCCCAAAAGAAATATTTTCTATTTATCTTTCCAGAATTTACACAGAAAAGCAAGGCACCGGTTATAAATATATTTTATTAACTTACAGACTGACTTCAGTGACAAACGTCGGTGCCTGGTTAGGTGCTAACCCACTGACTGGTTCCAATTACATGTACCCTGAGTACCATACACCCAAACTGCCGAGCCCGTGTCATCTTGAAAATCATTGCTACACTGGAGCCCATCTCCGTAAATACTGTGTCAATGCATTTCATTGAACATAGTCCTCCTGTTCATAGACATTCTCTATTAAAAACTCATGGCATTCTTCTGCAGAGATTGGTTCCTTCTGTCACCGTGTCTTAAGTCCATGGAACGAAGTTTCCTCACCATCCATTCTCAGGAGCATTGTGGTATCATGAACTTCTTCCGAGCCAACACCAGGATAAAATATATCAGAACTGTGTCTTTAGTCTTCCTTACTCATTGTCCAGTTTCAACATCCTGAAGAGCCAAGTGAAAAGTTGATTGGGTCAGGAGTATCTTTGCCCTAAAATTGGCAACCTCGACTTTTAGCCCAATGCAAATGCATATTTGGTTTCTTGACTGCTACTTCCATTGCTGTTGATTTTTATTCCAAGTAAAATAAATCTTTGACAACTTCATTCTTCCCTCCATTTATTATGATGTTACTTAATGGTCCAGTTGTGACGGGTCTTGTTTTCTTTGTGTTAAAATAAAATGCACACTGAAGACTGTGGTCTTCATTCTTTATCAGTAATTGTTAACCTTTTTCATTTTCTGCAAGCCAGATATGTCCATTTGTATATTGCAGTTTATTAATGAGCTATCCTCCTATCCTGTTTTCTCTATTCAGTTTCATGTAGTACAGCTTCCTGAATGATTTGTACAAAATACAGATTGAATAAGTATGATTAAAATATACAAGCCCAAAGCATTATTTTCCTTATATTAAACCACGAGTAACTTTATTTTTTTTGAAAAACTGCCTCATATAGGTTTTCGATGAGCAAAATTAAAGCCTGTGGACCACCTGTTCCTTGAAACATTGTCTATAATTTGTTATGATCTACAGTCAAATGCCTCAGCATAGTCGATAAATACAATGAAAAACAATCTTTGCTATCCCCAGCTTTTTGACTAGAACTATCTGACATCAGCAATGAAATCCTGTCATTCTACATGTTCTGAATCTGGCTTCCGTTTCTGGTACTTCATTGTTGATATACCGCTACAACAATTTAGGAATTATCCTCAGCTTAATTTTATGGTCATGTGATAATAATCGTATTCTTTAATCATTTCCACATTTCACGGGACACTTATTCTTTGGCATAGACACAAAAGTAGATCTGTTTTATTCAGTTGGCCAAGTAACTGTCTTCCACATTTCTTGGCGTGGATGATTGAATGTGTCCAGTATTGAATTAATTTGTTGAATTGACCTAACTGAAATTCTTTCCATTCTGGTAGCCTTTCCCCTTTAATTCCTTCAGTGCATCTTTGACCTTTTCCTTCAATACTATTGGCTCTTGATCAGATGCTAACTCCTAAAATGGTTGAACATTCACTTGTAATATTTGATACAAGGACCGTGAATCCCTTCTCTATTTTTTAATTGCTTCCTACTTCTTTCAATATTTTGGCCATAAATTATTCAATATTGAAACCCTAGGTTTAAACACTTTCTTCAACTCTTTCAGCTTGTTAAATATCTAGCATGTGATTGATTTGGGGTTTTTTAATTTCAGGTCTTCGTACGTTTCATTACAACATTTTTTGAACTACATTTGAAATCTCAGTTTAGTTCTTTTACTTCATGATTTCTTCCATTCACTGAACTAAATTTCACAGTCTTCTCTTAAATTCACAATGGTCTTTTATAAGTTGTTCCTTTGATTTATAATGACCTTTTGTTTCCCTCACATAAGATGTACTTTATGTCATTCTGCAACCCATTGGGTTTTTTATCATTAGTGTTCAGGGCATGAAATCTATTCTTCACATGGTTTCTAAGAGTGGAACTGTCCCTTTGAGTTTCCAAGGCTCTGATTCTTGACAGGAGAAGAGAGCCTCATCTCTCTCTCTCTCCCCCAGAGAGACTGTTAGCAGTCTTGCACATAATGCATTGTGGGTCCCTACACACATGTGGCCACTGCTTATCTTATGAAAGAGAATTATTTTCAATGAATAAATCATTAATCTTGCAAATTCTATCATGGGATCTCTAGTGCTGTACCTATCACCAAGTCTTATTTTCCACTGTGTTCCCAACATTCACATGATATTCAGTAGTTGTTTCCACTACATTGATGGCATGTTTGATCAGTTGCAGCCAGCAGAAGTTCATATGATTCATTTCCTTCTTTGGCATTAATGACTTCTGCATAAATTGAAATATATTTTAATTATAGTCCTATAAGCTCTTCTTGATTGAAGACTGCACCATACTTCAGGATACATCTGGAAGTGTCCTTTTGGAGGATAGATTTGACATAAATTATTGATTTTACTTTATTTCTTTATTTTCAGTATAACAGAATACATGTTTGTCCAAATAATTATGGCTAGTACCAATCCATCTCAGCTCACTTATGCCAAGGATGAGTAACAATATATTACACTGGGTAAAACTGCTGCACAAAACATCTTTAAATTATTAAGAAACAAATATGCTATCTTTAAGATTAAGTTGCACCTGAAGCAAACCAGGATATTTAATAAATTTTGTTGTTATTGGGAGAGAGGCGTATTAGAAGAGTAATTATTTGATGATATTCTTTAATTGGGTAAGATTCTTTTCAATCATTTTATTGGGGGCTCGTACAACTCTTATCATAATCCATCCATCCATCCATTGTGTGAAGCACATTTGTACATATGTTGCCATCATCATTCTCAAACCATTTGC